>NC_142532.1:19674878-19699878 GCF_964205215.1 Stylophora pistillata
AAATACTCACCCAGCATGATCAGATCAGCTGAAAGAAACCAAACAACTGTGTCAGCTCTAGTTATCTGATATTATCGAGAAATTATAATAATGACTTGTGTTTTACATGAACATACCATCAGCACCATTCAAACAGTGCTTTGTGTTTGGGTCATGATGTGGACTTGCTGAAACAAACAAACAGAAGAAACAAAATTAATGCAATTTTCATACCACTCTGGTGAAGTTAGAAGTTTTTCAAATATCCTGAAATTAGTATATACTAAAACAGTGGATAGCATTGAAGGCGTGCTCTGATTGGCTAGTCAAACTCCGAATATCCTTTGCTTTTTACCTCTGAGCAACTTGGGGAAAAAAAATGGCATGCTGGTTTGCATCTGTGACAAGCGAAGAAATCACTCAAATCAATTTTTGGTGGTGTATATTATCTCACTGTTTTAGTATATACTAAAACAACTATTCACCTCAGTGTCAGTGGTTAGCAGTGGATATTTACCTCGCCGCTTCGCGGCTCGGTAAATATCCACCACTAACCACCTCCATTTCAGTGAATAGTTGTTAATTATAAAGACTTCTCCTGTTAGCCCCCACGATTTGATTGTTAAATTTTCTCCCCTCTAGCTACTACACATTTTCTTGTAAATAAGTGATGAGAATTTGGTGTTAGATCAAGTCTATTAACTTCTACCTGATAAGTTTGAGAATTCTCATTACCTGTTTGCTGTATAATGTATGGATATCATAAGGAAAAAGTTAGTTGTTTAGCACATCTTGGAATTAAAGGGTTAAAAAAAATGAATGGAAAGGAAGTTCTCCCTAAAATATCAAAACATCTCAGCTGGCTTAAAGAAAGAGAAAAAATTACTAATGAATGTCTAGTAATCACTTCATTTTCAAAGCTAATTTGTGACAATTTGTGACCAATAATTATTCTTTAGGGTACATAAGATTCCATGGTGGGCTGAGACAGAAAAAGCTGCCCCGCCCAGTGTTTGGCCACTTGAAATGTGATTACAGAAAAAAAAAAAAAAAAAAAAGAAAAGAAAGAAAGAAAGAAAAAAAGAAAGAAAGAAAGAAAGAAAGAAAGAAAGAAAATGGCAGTGATATGGTGAATTGCTTAAGGTCAGGCCAATGTAACAATGTTTGATTCTTGATCAAGGTGTGCAGACCCCCAGGACTCAGTTTGTACATCATGGCCTGGAGCCAAATGCCATCCTTAACAGCTCTCCAACTCATTCAATAAGTACACGTGATCTTGAGAGCGAGAGGTACATCTCACCTCTTTGCTTTCTGATGTAGTCCATTATCTTATGCTCACCCTCTCCAGGAACATTAGCATCTGATAATATCACCTTAAAATGTATACATTCTGTACATAAAATAATTCAAGATAATTCACACCTTAAACCCAAATGACAACACTACATCTTTGTGAGCTTTATTTAAGACACACCTGGCTAATCACGGGTAATTACCGGGAGCAAGGTTGGCATAGAGTGCTCGCCTTCCACTAATGTGTCCCGGGTTCAATTCCCAGACCTGGCATCATAAGTGGATTGAGTTTGTTGGTTCTCTACTCTGCTCTGAGAGCTTTTTCTCTGGGTACTCCGGTTTTCTCCTCTCCTCAAAAACCATCACCATTTGAATTTATCTAATTTAGAGTTTATTTGCATTTACACATGACCCCACAAGCTGTTCAGCTTTAAACATTATTGTGTCTAAATAAAGGTGTTATTATTATTATTATTATTATTATTATAATCATGAAAGGATATCTGCTGTTGTACCAGACTTGCGTGAATGTCAATGAAACTTCAAGTCTATTAACCCTTTAACTCCTAAGGGGTGAGTGGGATTTCATTTCTCTTGACAATTATACTGTACTGCTATTTCAATCATTAAGAAAAGAAATTTTATTACCAACTACAGAAGCTCTTGATTGTTTGACAAATTCTCCTTGTCAACAACTTAGGAAATGTATAGAGAACAGTATGGAGAATATGCATACTGATGTTGAGGTGTAGAAGGTTAAGATGCACTGTACTTACTTTTATATTCTTCCATCCAGGATCATTGTTTAATCTGTCAGCAATGTAATATCTTAAACATATAGACAAGTTTGCCATGAACTCTGTCCCCTGCATCAAAGAAAAATGAAGAAATGCACATGGAAGACTAGACACTGAAAAACAGTCCATAATTTGTTGATTCTGTCGACATGGCTCGAACCTCCCGATATCTCGAACCAAGTCTTGTTTCCCTTGGATTTGCTTCACTTGTAATTTCACCCCCGATTTCTCGAACTTCTGATTTCTCAAAACAACTTGTGTTTCCCCAGGAGGTTCGAGAAATCGAGATTCCACTGTACCAGTAACATTCGAGAGATGCTAATCGCCATGCTGATTGTGGTGATCATGATCACCGACACCAGATACGAAAATCAGATGATATCAGAGAAGACCAAACTGAATTCCAAGCATCTTCCAAAGGTTACTATAGTTACAGAAGGATAGACTTGCACGCTGGAGAGCATAGTATCTATGACTTCACAAGGGCCTTAAGTAAAAAAATTAAAACTCAGAGAATTTTCTAATTTCAATGCAGATTTGAACTACATATAACAGTGTACAACCAGGATACAACCGCCTCCCAGTTAGCTAAATTGGTAGAGCGCCGGACTGTTGTGCGGGAGGTCGAGAGTTCAAATCCGGCCGGACCAACACTCAGGGTCTTTAAATAACTGAGTAGAACGTGTTGCCTTTGTAATAATATCTGCAAATGGTTAGACTTTCTAGTCTTCTCGGATAGGGACTATAAATGGAGGCCCCGTCTCACAAGCCCTTATATGTGATTTAAATTTGTGGGACGTTAAAGAATCCACACACTCCTCGAAAAGAGTGGGGCACATAGTGCCCGGTGTTGTGGTCTATCTTTGTGTAGTGTCTACCCAGGGTGAATTGGGGGGAGGGGTGGTGCCTCACATGGACCTTGTGTTCCGTTCGCACTAACCCTTCTGGGTCTAGTCACACCCGGTAAGTCGTTAAAACATAATAAACAAAACATAAAACGTTACAAACGATTGTTTTTTTTTTAAATGAGCTTGTCCATTGTCTCTTTTGTGCACTGCAATTATGCAAGAATCAACATCTTTTCAGATCATAAAGTGTACCGTACCATTGTAAACCACCTACTTTGGAATGATTTAAAACTTGGCTATTGCACCTCACCATAATGAACAATCAGAACCTGTTTTACACAATTAAACTTACTGGTGTGATACAGTTACTGTCAAAGTGTTCAGTTTTTTCTTTTTCTGGTGGTAAAAGAGCTCCTTCAGAAGAAAGTAATAAATAAAAAATCTGTTAAGTGTATAATTTCATGCCTTACTATAAATGCAGATGTGATCAAACTGTCCAGGGCATAAAACTTGGACCATCTGAACATCTGGGAGGGATAACTTTTCCATTTGAACAATAAAAAATATGACCTTAATTGTCAGATCAGACAACCAACAAATGGAGATTATTTATTTTTCACTTGACTTTGGACAAAATACATTATCTTTCTATATTTGATAAGTATGTTTGCTCATAAAAATAAGTACTACTTACAAAAAGTGATAAAAATTAAGTATCATTTTGCGTACCTTTTTCCATCAATTCACTTCTAATTCTTGCCATTTCCTCGGCTTTTTCCCTAAACAAAAGGTGAAAATTTAGAATTTCCTGCAATTACCTTTTGATCTAAAGTGTTCATACATTTTAACTAATTGGCTAACTGTTTCAGTACTAACTTGGTTTCTTTAGATGCTCTAAATCGACGAGATCTTTGCTGGTTCATTTTTGCTCTTGGAGCCTACAACAGATATGAAAGAATTAAAAATGAACATGCAAAATTTTTATTACAAATAAATCAAAATGAAAAATATTGTTAAATTTAATCAATAATAATCATTGATAAACAAACTTTCAAAGTGGCTCTTACCACTCCATCAATGGCCATGTAAAGTAACTTTCTGGGTCTGACAATAGAGAAGATTCTGTGAAAATAAAAAATAAAAAATAGAAAAAGAATTGATTATTGTGGGTAATGAGTGTTAATTATTTGCCTGTTTATATGGAGTTAGGGGACCCCAGGTAGGTGAAGTAACCTGCTTAGGTGGGGCAACCCACCTGTCCGTATAATCAATTTTTTCATTTTGATCACCTTTACATGATAGGTGGGGTAACCTACTGTAGCAGGTTGCCCAGTCTGCTTCGTAGGATAACCCTGTCAGCCACAGTCGCAATACTATTACTATTACTATTAGTTTATTATTATTATTATTATTATTAAGAAAAATTGACAAAATACAAAATATGATGTACCACTGCTCGCAGTTAGCTACAGCTATTCGAGGCGAGCAGTGGATTGACACATTAAATTAAGTATTATACAAATTATACTAAGTGGAATTAAAATTACAATTAAACTAAGTAGAATTAATTATTATCATACAATACATTATAATAGGCTTACAGAACTAAGAATTAAGTAGGAATAGTTACAATACTAATTTCAGAACTAAGTATAAAATAAGACACAATATGCTGCGTGAACTTCTCAAGGTGGGGTAATCCATCAAGCCAGGGTTGCATTTATGTTACATTTACAAGGAAGCCAACAACCTCAACCTGAAATCCCAGGGTTGTAAGATTGTAAATAAACACAGGCAATTTTTTGACCACAGCTAGGCAGAATACATCTCCAACTTAGGGTCCCCCACCTATGTATAAACAGGCCCTAAGAGAAAAATCTTACAAAGTGTTTCCTGTAAGTGAAAGGTGCAGTAGCCTAATGATCAGCGCGTTAGACTTCCGTTCTTGAGGTCTAGGTTTGAGACCTGGCTGGGTCGTTGCGTTGTGTCCCAGGGTAAACCAGGTTACTCACACAGTGCATCTCGGCACCCAGGAGTAAAAATAACCAAAACAAATTACCTGTCGATGTACTCAAAAATAGCCACCATCATTTCATCTTCATTCTTTGGAGCTGGCCTGGAAATGAATGATAAAATTTTCTATTTATTTTTTTATAAATTAGCTTTAGCCTGAGGCAAAGCTCTCAAGTCTTAAGCATTGAGTATGAGACTCATGCAAAAAAATGTAATCTAGAGAAGAAGGAGCAGATAACCATAAGACAACAGAAAAATCACAGTAAGATTTTTTCCCATTTACTCCATTTCCCTAAATCAAGGATATACTGTACTCCAGTAGAGTAAACCACATTTAGTTTGAATAAAACAAATACAAAAATTGCTGATTACTTGTTTTCTGGATGGCAGCAAGGATGAATGATTCCATTCATGTCCAGGTATAGGTTATCAAATTCATAGTCATTGGGGTTAGGTAAACTTGTGTCCACAGGGGCTCTCACTCCATCAACTTCAGGTCCCTAGGATGGTGAAAATAAAAGATAAATGTTCAAATTACAAACCAAAATTTCTGTGTTTTGATGAACATTATGCAATCATTTTTTCCTTAACCCTCTCGCTCTCAAGATCTCATTAGTAATTTTCCTTACTGTCTGTTACATAGTTTTTTTTTATTATGTTCATCAGGAGAACTTGGTATTGGATCAACTAAAAATCCACTAATTGATCATTTTCTTTATTCTCATCACTTGTCAGCTTGATATTGTATTGATATTGTAAGGAGAAATTCTGTCTCGGTCACTCATAGTAGGAACATTAAAGTACCTATGACACATTTTTTTTTCTGTTCTACATCAAAATATAATGACTCTTAAACATGTCTTCGCAACATTTGTGGTATTTTGCCCTTTTTTGAATTTTTTATCAAGCTCTATGATCTGCAGATAAAATGTCTGGCCGAGCAAAGAGGGACTGGGCGCCATGATGTCACAGTAGGAATCTTGTGGAGAGAAATATTCTTCATCGAGTCAGGGGTATTCGAAAAACCCCTACAAAATAATTTGGTTTTATTAAATGAGTTGATGGTGTTAATTAGGCACTGTTCAGTATTCCCATAGCTGACATTTTAAGCACGAGCCCCTCATCATTTACTAGATGGTGAAGGGCTAACAGCTGAAGGGTCAACTTTTGAGACTCTATACAGTGGCCAATTTACATTATCCTCAGTTAATAAAACAAAATGAGAGTTTTTTCTTTTCCCTCTCACATTGATTATAAAAACGCAAACTTGTTCCTTTCAGGAGAGGTATTATATTAAGGGTACATGTAACATAACCATTATTCTTCATCAGTAAACCAATATCGAAACTTCTTAATTCAAGACAATTGTTCATGAATGAACTTATCCTAACACTAACCCAAGTTTTGGTCCTTGATTCAAGTCAGTCTTCTCAATATGAGAAAGTGCTTTCTCTATCTTAAGAGGTCTGTTCTCGCTAGCTCTCAAGTCCGTGTGATAAAAAATCTTAATGTTAAAAGTGTTTCTTTGACGAACAGTTAGCACTGATCTTTATGTTAACGGCCTTGCTACTTTAACCATACTGAATTAGTACTTCCTTTAATAGATTATCATAGCAACAAAGCAGAAAGATCGTAAAATGTCGGCTCAGACACGTGTAGCTACTCCATCAAAAAGCTATCAATCCTTCAGTCAACTTACTTTCTCTTCGACACAGTGGACAACGATCGACGGGTATTTCTTCGATAGCCAACGAAAAAATGCTGGAACACCCATTCCCACGTTTTAAGTTAAGCAAACTGGAGTTGTTTCAACGCTGAAAAGTGAAAAGTCCACGTAAAAAAGTCCAAGGCCTATCGCTGAAAATACGAAGGCTTTTTCTAAAACTATGATGGTAGGTACGTCGTGTACGGGGACATGTAATGTCAATGGATCTCGACCATGCCGTCTTCCACTTTCTCTAAAGCAACAAAAACAGTCTCAATAAATAATAACAGTAAAACATTCAAGCGATGAATTTTTCGTTCACAGGGACGGGTGGAACAGAAAATTGCAGTTACGAAAAAGAAAAAAAAAAGAAAACCTCAACCCCAAAATATTGAGACCGTTTATATGACATTGTTTCTAAAGCATTTCTCTCCACCAGCAGCCCTTTTTTGACCTACTTTTACACTTCTGAACGTTTCCGGGACAGTGGCATTCTTTTCACGCTCTGCACTTGCCTTCCCAACTCATAGCTAAAGCCTGGAATGTGGAATAGTCTATTGGAAAAAGAGCTTGGAGGTCATTTGTGCAAATGTGGACTGAACATGCTTCATTAATCCCCCACCCATATCCCACTCCCTTAGAAACAGTCTTGTGGTGGGTCAATGTATCGTTTAGGTCAAAACTTGGTTTTCGTCTAAACAAAAGCGTGGCAAAAATATTCTCGTTTGCTTTAATTTGTTGTTTCATATAGTGTACGAAGGAAAGAGGAGAGCCTGGGGAAAGCAGTGAGTGGCAGGCTGGGAAGGGTGCTAAGGGGCCGACTATTTTACTTTTGAAGGGGTGGGTGGGTCATTTCTGGTCATCAAGAAATTTTTTTTCTAGAAATCTGCTGGGCAGGATATTTTTTTCTGTTCTAAATGCTCTTTTTTTCTGTTACATTTGGGCTGCATGCAATTTTTTTCTTCCAACAAGCGCTTGCAGGAAATGTTTTTTTTGCCCCTAAGAAGGCATCCTCGGAGACCCAGGGGCTGTTGGTCGATTTCAAGTTAGGGCATGAAGAGCCCTAACTTGAAATCGACTCAGCCCCTGGGTCTCCGAGGATGGTAAGAAGGAGGCGCCAATCGTTCCAGCAGCAAGCCAATTAGATTACACAAATATGATGACGCATTCTGGGGGCGCCAAATGCGCGATGCGGTAACCAAAGAGTCAAGTTACATGGAGAAGCATGTATGGTGGCTGTTGGAGGAATATAACACTACCTCAAAAAATGAATGAAAATTAGTCGCTAACAGAGAATGAAAACGAAATGGCGGTAGAGCAAAATTGGTTTTTTCACCCTAGACTCAGCTAGGAGGCCTTCAAGGGTGGAAAGCGCCGTCGTGACCAGGTAAAACTTTTGAAAAACACATCGTTAGTGTTTTGCTTCTCTCTCAAAGAAAGAGGGGAGACATAGGCGACCAAAAGGTTTATTAGCTTCGCCAACGCAAGACCGAAAGAGCCAGGTTTGAGCTGTAGCTAAAGTAAAGGCAATTTTTTCTTAGGCAAAAGAGTGGGTTTTTTTCGTCACCACTGTGTACCAAAGACGAACAGTGACGAAGATATCGATGCGACAACCAAGCGCGGCTCAACTGCAGAATACCCCTCCACTCATTTACATGTCATTGAATACGAATAGCGTCAATCTGGGGCGGATACAGGGGTAGTTCGGTCGAGGCCCCTAAATTATCCCTCACTGTGCTGGAAATCGTGTTTCCGAAGACCTAATTTTCAAAATCTCCCGGTGGAGCATGCCCTCGGGCAATTCTCCGAACCCCCCGTGACTAAATCCTGGATCCGCCCCAGGGCCCAGTTGTTCGAAGGCTGATTAGCACAAACCCAAGGTTAAATTCTAATCAGGGTTTCTTTAATCCTTTGTTCAAAAGTCTTTTTTGGGATAATATTCCTTACACTTTTTCGAGCATCCAATCACCAAGTTGTAGACAAAAACAATTCCACTGAATTTCCTTTTAAAGCTTTCTGATCTGAAATCAGATTTTACAGTAACCCTGGGTTATCTTAACCCAGCTTTGAACAACCCGCCCCAGGTCTATTGTGTTATGCTTCGTTTTTCAAAGCCTCCTGACACCTGTAGATGAGGTGGACGAAAGTGGGTGACTACGAACATAGCAAATAAAGATGTCAAAGTGAGGGAAATAGTAACAAAACAAAAAAATTTGTCTGACTGGTCCTTACACGGGTCTTTCCAAATTTTTCTGACAACTTTGAAGCTAAAACTGCTTCTTGTTTGTAATTACTCCCTGGCTTTGACACTATTTGAAAGATAATCAAGACTATAACAAAATTCTCAGATATGTTAGGTTATCACCACCTAGTTTGTTTCTCAAATTTAGTCATAGTTTTGTTTATTTGGTAACAGGGCTTCATGTCAGCCAATTCTGCCAGTAATCATACTTGTAAGTAACAAATCTGACTCCACTTTTGCAACCATCCCATTTTTTTACTCATTCCTATGAATACAAAAGGAACTGGAATCCACTCATTCCTAATGCTCTCCCATAACAACTTCTGTGGAACTTCCTTGTGTACTCACAACATCAATAGACCCAACAAATGAACCACTCTTTAAAGAATAATTTTCCAATGCTTTAGTGCAAAGTTTATTTTTTTTTTCATTTTCTCTTGTGAAATGGAAGCAAACATTCTATTACACTTGTGAAACTTTGATTTACCACCAATTTTGTAGTATTTGTTTCTAAAATTCTTGATGTTTTATCTGTTAATGTTCCAGTAATGCATTAATACTCTATGCTACTTGATGCACAAACAATGATACACAACAGTACTTCATCAAAATCTCGAAAAAGTGTCATTTTCCTTTGGCTAAATGAAAAGAAATGAGTGGAAAACATTTTTTGCATATACCACTAGGCCCCAGAAATTGGACATTTAATCTTTTGATGGTTATTTGGTTTTTTGTAGTGGTCACCTTGTCTGGTCTTTTTTTTGCCAATTTGCTCAAAAAGATCTCAAGTTGGTACTGTTTAGTTGTTTTGTTATATCTGCACACATAAACCTTTCTATCTGTGATGCTGATCAGAAGCTCTCGCTTATATCTACAACAAGTCTTTCATTGAAATGTTTACAAAGTAACTTCACACTCCACTGATTTTTACTAAACAAGCAGTAGCTTCTTTTGCTTCAGAAATGTTTAAACCTTTGAATTGAAAAAAAACTCACTTTGTATAGCCTTGAGGAGCTTAAATGAAATTATGATGTAATAATACCAGATAAAGAAAATTCATCTACTTTTGGAACACATTCCAAGTAAAAGAAAATCTTAATTGAATAACTATATTGATTTTAAAAAAAGTTCCAAGTCTGGTTCTGATTCTGTAATGATATTTATCAAATCATGACAATCATTTTTTATCTGATGTGCTACAAATTTCACATAGATATGGTTTTATTCATACATTGCACACATCCCACAGCCGCAAAATACATAAATTCTGTTTCTTCTTTTAAAGGAGTGATAGAGTAGACATTCAACATCTGCTAAAATATGTAAATTGCCTCATTAGTGGACAGCTGTTTGACAAAGCTAGATCTCATGTTTCAAAGGCTGTGACTTCTCAAAGGGGTAACTCCAGCTTCCCCTAAAAACACTTTATTAATGACTTATTTTCCATCCTTCCTTATTTTGAATTTATCTGCTAGCCTATATCCCATGTATTGAAGAATGGAAACATAGAAAAAAGTCTTTGTCACACTTGTTGTTTATGTACCAATTTACAAATTATATCTCCTATGCATAAAGTATACCTAAATCAAGCTTTGATGGTGTTTGGCTCTTAATTTTTGGGGGAACAGGGATCTATCAGATAAAGTCTATTGTGAACATACCTCAACTGAAATCTGCTTTTTCTCTTGTATCATCGGTGTGTAAATCCTTATATTTTGATGAATAGAATATCAATATGATATTACTTTACCCAAATTACCAGCAATTTTCCTCTTGCCTGTTCATTACTATGTTATGTACTTTTAGTAACTAAATAATTTCTGGTTCTAATCTTTAAACCTTAAGCTAGTTGATCATTAAATGAAGTAATTAATATCTTCATATCTTTCACACCAAATAGACTCACTAAGATGGAGGTACAATTAATTTTAAGATATTTTGCTCAAGTTCTGTAGTATCAGAGTTGAATTGTTAATTTGGACATATAGCAATGTACCAAACAATACTTTTTTTGGAGAAAAAAGAATAAACAAGTTGAGGACAATCTACACACGAAAAGTATGTACCAATATTCTCAAGTGGCTAATTTTTCAACCACATGTTGTAAGGGGATTTTGGTTAATTATATTACAAAATTTGCAGCACTGGTCTGATCTTCTGATCCACACTTAATATTCTAATATGACCTGTTCAACTTTAGTCTATTTTAACTTCTGTGGGAGTGTTGATAATCCAAGAAAATGTGACTCATACAATAAAGTTTTTTTTTAAGAAACCCTGCTTTCACAAGTGGCATGAGCACAAGCTTGAGAATCAAGGTATACTCTAGCTTTAGCACTGAATGTCAATTGTTTATCACAAATTTGGCAGTTTTAATTTTGGAATGTGTTGTACACAAACCCCCCCCAAAAAAAACAAGCAAAAACTAAAAAGACGATACTCTCCTTTATCATTGCCATTACGTGTATAAAGCCAGACATTCTGAACTTACTGTTTGATAGCCATGTAGATGGCTAGAACTGAAATTCAACACTTTTTTGCATCTTATCTTGGGCAGCCTTTTCACTCAGCAGGAACAGAGTATCTAGCATTTCTTTGCACACCAAACTGGTTTTGTTTCGAGTTGCCTTTACTTTACAATTTCTTCAAAACCCCCATAGGTAGTGTTGTGTAGGAGGAGTATAGAAAATGTTTTTAACACTTAGCTATGCAGAACTGCTTGAGCATTATCTCTTAATAAAAATTCATGTGCAAATGATGTTTTGTTGTGTTGGTTTGTTTTTTAAGGATCCCAGTTAACCAGCCTTTGTGAATTACTTTTTAATGCCATTTTCCTGGACATTGTGGTATATGTCATCTTCATCCTCTCTAAGTTTTGTAGCATCCAAAATTATCAAGCTGCCATCTTGACAGCCACTGTATATCCTTCCTTTAGTAGCCTGAAAAGTAACGTAAAGAAGAGCATTTTGGCACATATAATTTTAATTTATACAGACATGTATTACATGTAGTAGTGCTGTTTACCCTTTTAACTCTCGGAAGTGATTTACATGCAACTTCTCCCTATACGCATGCATTATCCAGCCAACAGGTTACAAGAATAGTCTACCTTATCAGGTAGAAGTTATCTCAATCTAAGACCAAATTCTTGTAACTACTTTACAAGGAAATGTGTAGCTGCTATTAGAGGAGGATAAACAATCAGATCTTGGGCGTGAAAGGGTTTAGTGTGGAAGGATGGCAATATTATCTCCTTTTTAGTGATTATCAAAAGGCAATTTTTTGCAAACTAAGGAAAGTTGAATATTTTTTAATCTCCATTATGACAGCTGTGGTAAAAGCAATTATTTCATTTTCTTTTGCAGAGTACAGTTTAAGTTTGGAACAAGCATATGGTTTGCATTGGGAAAGGACAGTTGGATGAAATGAAGAAAAATAATGCCACCAGGTACCTGATTATTGAATTGTGGCTAAAACACCTCAACACTTGAAAATCATTTTGAAAATCTTTGTCTCTCCATAATCTTAACCTTTTTGAAATTCTCAAATATTTTTATACAAAAAAATAATTTTGTTGACCTGTACTTGAGATAACAAGCAGAGAACGAAATATTTGTGAAGAACAATAAAAATTATATGGGTTGGATTCCTATTGAAGCCTGAATATTTTCAGGCTTCTTTTTCTGCAACGAGATTAATTCTTTATTTTTCATTGAGGAATATCTTAAAATTAAGGTACAATAACACTTAGTGGAGGCGCGGTGGCCTCATGGTTGGTGCACTCGACTCCAGATCAAGTGGTCCGGGTTCGAGCCCCGGCCGGGGACCTTGTGTTGTGTTCTTAGGCAAGACACTACTCTCACAGTGCCTCTCTTCACCCAGGTGTTTAAATGGGTACTGGCAATTTAATGCTGGGGGCAGCCCTGCGATGGACTAGCATCCCATCCAGGGGAGAGTAGAAATACTCCTAGTCGCTTCATGCTACAGAAACCGGAGTTAAGCACCAGCCTGATGGGCCACTAGGCTCGTAAACAGACTTTACCTTTACCTTTTACAATAACACTTAACTACTCACCACAAAACAACTAACTGGTCCTGATGCACTGAATGTTCTTTTACATGTGCCAGATTTGGATTCGTATACTTTGAGGGTCTTATCTCCACTGCAGGTAAATACTGTGGAGAGATTGGACAATATGGCTTGCTCAGCAAAGTCGAGTCTTCCCCCCCTCCCCACCCCAGGCCCAATACTAGGCCACTATGACCCCTCATTCCACTCGATAAAAGTCAAGTTAATTACTTGCAATTTTGTCACCCACTGGTGTTGACCACATATAGAGCATTTTCACATGACGTCACATTTTTCGTGGGAAAGTTGAGTCACCATGTTGGTGTTCTACATTTTTCAACATGGGGGGATATCCTCTCACAGATTATGCGAACGCACTCGATCCCCAAGTGAAAAAATGTTATTTAGAGAAGATTTCTTGTGTTGGAATTGATCCTCTCTTGTTATCAGACAAAAAATACAATCCAGAGTGCCTGCCTTTGGTCGAATCCATGGATTTACTGTTGTTTTTGGTGCTTGACACGAGTTATTACAGTAAGGACCATTTTAAGGCCTATAGAAGTCTACAGAACATGGTTCTAAACATGAAAGTGTTGCTATTGAAACTTATGAAAAGATCATGAAAGAAAAGCACATCAACTTTCAGGTAACGAAACGTGGCACGTTTATCAATAAACAATATCCATGGTTACATGCTACACCTGACTTTTTGTGTAGATGTGATTGCTGTGGGAATGGATGTGGGGAGGTCAAATGCCCCTATTGTTAAAAGGATACAGACTTGGAGCAGTATATAAACAAATACAACTCTTGTTTGAAGTCAGAAAATGGAGATTCAAGTCTGAAAAGGGAGCATTCCTACTTTTACCAAATCCAACAGTAAAAATTCACTGCTGAAAAGCTTTACTCTGACTTTGTTGTTTGTGGTTTTTGTGAGCAAATTGATCTCGTCTGTGAAAGAATTTTGCGTGATGTCAGGCACTGGCACTCTGCTGTTTCCAAACTTAATCACTTCTGGAGATACTGTGTGCTACCAGAAATTTTGGGAAGGTGGTATACTCAAAAGTGAAGTTTGTCTCATTCATCCCCTGATCCCAGTTCTGCTTGTTTTTGCAGACTGGCAACTAGAGGGCCTGTGGTAACATGCACAAACCAGGCATGTCCCATGTCTACTTTTTATTTATCTTGTTTGAAAATTACAAAAGTACCTAACAAGTGATTTTGTCCCCTGTGTCTAAAAACACCAGGAGCCAAAAATGAAAAATCAAAATGCAAACAGACGAAAGATATTTTGGATGAAGCTCTCAAATTAGATTTTATCTGCACATGCAAACAGAAGCCACTGTGTTCAGATAAACTGCTGAAATGCCACAACCCATTTTGTCAAGGTAGAAAGTTTTTTTCATTTGCCCTGCTTATACTTCAAGCGGATGCTGGACAATGCAATGACAACTTGGGAATGTATGGTGTGTAAATTACGAGGAGAAACTGAACAAAGGTTGTTAATGACTCTTTCAATACACCTGATGATAGTGTTGTGATAACTGGTGTTTCAAAATGCTCTTCAGAAAAGACAGCATCACTTGCAAAGCTGAATGATGGGCATTACCAATTGATTTCATCACCCAATGGTTGGCTTGACTGTGATATTATCCTTGAAGTATATGTTTATCTAAGAAACATTAATCCAGATGTGGAGGGCTTTCAGAGACCAACTTTGGGCCCTGTTAAAAACTTCAATCAGGTTATTGGGGAATTTATTCAGATTCTACATACTGGTAATGCCCACTGGGTATGTGTAAGCTCAGTGGGGTGTGAAGATGGCACTGTCAACTTGTATGACAGTTTATATCATAACATTATTCTAAATGAAGTACAAGAGCAGGTACTCAATCTTGTTGGATGTTCAAATTTTACCAGCATTCAAGTTGTCCCTGTGCAACAACAGACAAATAGCAGTGACTGTGGAGTATTTGCTGCTGCCTTTGCTACATGCTTTGCTTATGGTATACACCCTGAAACAATGCAATTTGATGTCCCTAAAATGAGAAACCATTTATATCAGTCTTTAAAATCTGGTGTATTGAAAATGTTTCCTAAATTTTAGACTGCTTAAGGTACATGTACAGTTAAAAGAGTTTTGGAGAGAAAGAATACCCACTTTATTATAGTGAAAATAAAATAGTTGCCCGATGCAATGGACCTGCATATTTGAATGCCCAAGATAGAGGGTAGGGACCCAGTCTAAGTTGAATCGATCCGAATCTTTCGCAGCTTCTCCTGAAATGAAGTGCCAGCTGTAGACCCTATCACATTCTAAAATATCATCAGTCAAGTCATCGCTACTTATCGCACAGATCCACATACTTCTTCGATTAGAAGTAAGTTCTTTGGTGTACTCTCCTTGATTGACTGTAACACGTGGGACACAAAAAAACCTTACTTTTTCAACATTAGACCACTTCTTCCCTGTTTTGTTCCCACAGCTAATGACGAGGCAAAGGACCATGATAAAGAAAATATAAACATTACACTATTGTCTTCTCAAACCCATAAAATTTTCTCCAAATGTTTCCTGTCACAATACTCACAGCTGATTATCATGGAACACCAACATGGCAGATGAAGTCGGTTACCATGACAATAAAGAAATTTGGTCACGCGAGTGAAAACGCTCTATATCTTACAATTCACAAGAATTACACAATGTTTGCCCCAAAGATCAATATAAAATTGCATAATTTTCTGGTGTTGATTTTAGTTGTAATTATCCTTGCCCAGTTTGTCAAGCACTTGTGTGAGAACCAGTTCGATATTGTTGGTGGAAAATGTCAGTTGAGTTGAGTGCTCCACTGGTTTTGCATGGTTATCATGGGTTCAAATCCCATCATTTGTGGTATACAAAGCTTAGATACACTTCTTCTTCCATTAGAATGTAATATTTTCCAAGGAAAGTATGACTATTTGCATGATTCCTTTAACAAAGCCAAAATTTTATTATTTGAACCTAAGTATTTTGATTGATTATAATCAATTACACATATAAGCAAAGACCACCTGGGTCTCGGTTATGTACCCAGCAAATGCCATACTAAGCACATGGAAATAACTGGCAAATTAACTTACTTAGGCTGTCGGAGAATTGCAGATTAATTATTGTATGTTTGTGTCCCTTGTATGTCCGCGTACAGTCGCCAAATTCAACCACCCAGCATTTTGCTGAGTGATCTGCACTACAGGAGTACATCAGCTTGTTGACAACCTGCAGACGTAAATGACAACGATACTCTTATGGTGCAACTAGGCTAAGTACCTTAAGATAAAGGCTGCTGATCAGCCAAGTGGTCCTCACTGTTAGAACTTATCTCATTTCATGCACAGTATGAACTAGGTTTATTGTTTTTTCCACATGTATATATGTAAGTAAGCAACCTTTACAGTCATCCCAGACCTCCTATATTTAACAATTATTCCACGAGCGCGCGTTGAATATGAGATGATAGATAGCCAACGAGGCGCATAGCGCCAAGTTGGCTATAATCATCTCATATCCAACAAACGCAAGTGGAATAATTGTTTTATTAAAAAAAACGCCCCCAAGCTATTAGACAAATCTTCTCGACTTTATTTTGTGAGAAGAAACCGGATTTAACAATGTACAGAAATTAGATTATGGTATATTGGCTCATATACCATAATGGCTGAGCCAATAAAAAGTCTTGAACTGCATTATCTAATGATCCAGTTTTTAATAAATCCTATTATCCTATAATTTTTATAGGTTCCTATAAAGAGCCTCTATTTCATGAAATCCTCTTATATTTCCGATAAAATTTATTAAAATAGGACAACTGCTGAATGATACATTTATATTTTTGATGCACTTTTTAGCATTTTTGCAGTCAAAATCTAACATAATTTCTTCCTTTGAATATTCTAGTTCCTTTTATTTGGCAAAGCCAATAAAAATGGATATTAAAATTGACATTAACAATATAATAACGGGCCTCCTGTGGTATTAAACACCAACAAACTGCTACTTAGTTTCATATCTCAACCAAATTTTGTGCAACTTCAGAGGGTTCGTGTTAAGCGCAAACTGAATTACCTTAAAGCCAGTTTTTACATATGGTTTAGTACAATGTTAAAAGACCCTATGGCTCGAGTCTCAGGGTAAACCAAGGTGTAGCATATGCCCAAAATTTTAATTGTGACTTTCAGCTAAAATGTAAATTTCTTTCGGTTAAGATTAAAGCTGTTCTAAAATATTATTGTTCTCTGTTCAGATTATTGCTGAGTTGAATATTTACCACCAAACTAGAAGTAAAACCCTCAATGAACTGATGTGTGGGAGAATATTCTATCTCTCTTTCTTCCCTTCTGCATGCAAACGAAATCTTGAGAATGGCCCATTTCATTTTAAATTTTGGCTGTTTGAAGTCCCCAACAGCTAAAATAGACTTTTTCGATTTTCTCCAAATTGAAGCGGTCTTTCGGAAAACAAGCTAAATCACGTTTTGTTACATACCAATATTTATTGATGGACAAAATATGAGCGGAAAAATTTCCCCTCTGGCCGTTGGTAGCTGAATTTTTATAGGCATTTACTCTTAAAAGCTTTTTTGGCTCATATAACGTGCCTTTATTTTGGGGAAAAATGCTATATTTTCCTATATTTAGAACTTGCACAACCTATATTTCCTATGAAATTGTTAAAAAAATGGCTGGGATATTGCCTGCCTTTATCAATATGGTCAACTACTCATAGCTCATAACAGTATTGTGGGTATCAGTACTTTCTAGGTATTGCCACAAATAAAAGAAAAGATGAATAAGGAAAAAAGAAAAGAAACAATAATAGTAATGATAATAAAAATTTGAGAGCATGTTAAGTACTTAAAGAAAGGAAACAAAGTTGGCATTTTGTTTCTAATCAACTTTTTGCCTATTATTGTTAGGAAAAATTCCTTTTTGGTCACATTTGTGAGCGATAGGGTCAAGGCTGAGAGATAAACAAGGTATTGCTTAGCTGACATGGAAGGGAATTTGAAATCAATATGGAATTTTGTAGCTGTATTCTCTAAATCAATCTAAATATTGAAGCATGAGAGATTTTGAAGTATTTGAAATTTTTTTTGTATTCTCTAAATCAATCTAAATATTGAAGCATGGGAGATTTTGAAGTATTTGAATTTTTTAAGACAGCTAATTACTAAAAGTGATTTCCATATTCTTATTACCACTAAGTCTTCATTTCCATACCAATATTTTAATAAATTCTAAATAGCTAAAGCAATATTTCGGTAATAATGACATCACACTTAAAAGCTGGATTATGCTTATGGAAAAGTGTGGGTATTAAACTTGCAAGCTGTTACATGCATACGCTCCCACACTTTTCAGAGCTGAGGTCATTAAAATTTAAAATTTTACATTGTTTCTGGAACTGGATGTTTATCTGAATTCAAAATAAAGAAGTGAAATGGACCATTTTAATCAGATGGCTTTAGAAAACAACAATAAAAAAACTAAATGGAGTTGGTGTTTTCAAATTTGTTTTGCGACTGATACTTGAAAGCCCGCTTGCATTCAAAGTGAAATGAAGTGCAAAGATGGCCTCCCACAAGGATGCTTGTATACACGTGTTTATGATAATGCAGCATGACAGGGCTCATTCATCTGTTTTCAGGGTCCGTTTTATGGCGAATCAATGAAAAACAATGCCGATAACACCAACAGCGTGTCTTACGTAGGAGTTTGCGAGGCAAACTCACTAATTAGGAAAAATAATTATTTAGGCAAAATGACGACACTTTTCTTCCTCTTAAGTCGGCTTCTTTTTTTGACAGTACTCATCTTAAGCCATCAGTTTTACCACTTGTCACCTCAAATAATTCGTGGACAGGTCTGCAAGTAGCTCGCAAAACCAACTTAAACCCATTTTAAAATTGAATGCATATTGCAAATGTTTCCACGACAACCAAACCTTTTAGCGCAAATTAATCAGGCAAAATAAAGAAAGGCTTGTATATCATCCTCTGTAACAAACTAGGAGATACCACAAACCCTTTAGCGTGCACTGTACATTTTCAAGAAAGTCAATAAAGACAATGGAAATTCGGCAGCAGTGGAACGATAATAGGTTTCAAGCCATTAAATTTCGCGCAAGACTTAAGGTCTTACAGGAATAATAATTTATTGAAATAAAACACTGCTGAAGAAAAAGAAGGAAACTAAGAAATAGATCAGATTTAATGGGGTTAGTGCTTCTTTTGTTTTCTTTTTTCCCTTTTTTGTTTGGTGCTCTTTATTCGCCTGCTCAAGTCAATACATACATGTAGAAAACAAGCTATCATGTGAAAAATTTGTTTGTTGTCGACGATTGCATTTAGAAACCACAAAGTGTGATCGAATGTAGACGGAGGGATGTCATTATGTCAATTTTTATCGCACGGTAAATTTTCAAGTTAAGTATTTTTTTAACCAAGATAACGAATACTCTAAAAAGAAGTAATTGCGATAATTTCAATGCCTCGCAATAGAGCAACAGAATTCGACGAAGCGAAAAATTGACATAGAAAGTGAAAGCACTGGTGGTGCGGCTTGGGTTAAAAATAGGCTTTCAGAAAACATTATTTCCGCGCTCTCAGAAAGCCACCGACAAAAAAAATCGGCTTAAGAAACCAGTCTGTAAACCAAATGCATCCGTAATCGACATATGTTATTTAAACGATCACTGTTTTCAGAAATTATAAGCTTAAAACGGCTTTGTCATTTCTAATGGATCCTTCAACTGCATTATTATTCATAATTTGAAATAGCATTCATAAACAAGTTCAGGAAGTTTTTCGTTGATTCATAAGAGTAAACTATTTCGCAATTTATTCTTAAAAAGACAAGAATTATATGGGAAAATAACTGGGTAGTTATTAAATTATCGTATTCTGCACTTAATTCGCGTACCTGTAGCTGTATAATAGTGCCTTGGTGACCCTGAAAGGTCTTTATAGGAGCTCCAGTGAGAAGATCCCAAGAGCGAATCGTCGTATCGGCCGAACCAGTAAATAAAGTTTTTCCTTTACCGTCCACGGCTAAGCAGGTCACTGCTGAGCTATGTCCTTTGTAAGTAACAAGGCATTCGTTTGAATTCATTCCCCAGCTCTTAGCTGTTCCATCAACCGAACCAGAAATGAGAATATCATCGTTGTTTTCCAAATCTGCTCCGAACGCCGCTCCACGGTTTGAATCCGACACTAGTTGCAGCGGCATCACCGATAACCGGTGCCCGCGGAAAGTTCGTAAGCATTCACCTGTGTCCGCGTGCCAGCATTTCACTGTTTTGTCGTAAGAACTTGAAAATGCTAAGTCCCCTGAGCAGATTACACGATTTACAGTCGAATGGTGGCCGACAAATATTTTTATCGAGGCTCCGCTCTCTAAGTTCCACTTTCGAACAGTCTTGTCGGCCGAACTGGTAAATATATACCTTTCCGAAACACACACGCTCGTGATATAACCTTTATGGCCTTGTAATAATCCTACACACTCTTCAGTCCTTGTATCCCAAAGCCGACCAGTCATGTCTTCAGAAACGGTGACGATCGTGTTTCCATCGTGACTAATACAAATCGCGTTTATCGCTCCCTCATGTTCTTGTACGCTTTTTAACAAGTACCCGTCTTTTTTTCCTTTCTTCTTCGTCCGTGCCGCCGGCGTTTGAGTTTGTTTCTTTGAGATCCCACTGCCCATGATATATTGTATCGGAGCAGAGCAGTTACTATTCTTCTTGTTGAAACGCGGTGTAGATTATCTCATCTTTGGTAGCCATTACATCTAGTCTTCTAAGTTTTCGATCAGAGAAATAAACGTGTTTTGGGAAACCATATCAAGTAGTAGACGTGTAGAAGGAAGAAACAATCATGGCGATTTGCGACTTTGAAGTCCCATGAGGCAAAAATCTTGGACGTCTATTCCTTGGCTAGCTAGGTAGCGCGCTGACCTGCAGTAGGAACGATTGAGGAAAATGCATTGAAAACACGGCAAACAGTGCAACTCTGTCGTTCTTGCGACGTTTCCTGAGTTACAGGAATTTGTAATGAGCTTGAAACAATGTAGTTTAATTAGAGGAGTTGCTATAGTAAGATCTTGGCCATCATTGGCCGGCAGTAAGTTTCAAATTAGAATTTTCCCGTCGAGGTGTCTAATAGGACTTATTTTTGCCCGTCAGGATAATAAAATTACTTTTGTCGCGGCAAAACTAGCATAAATCGTTTCCAAAATCTACAGAAGATTTTAATAATGTGTCGGACGTGTGCCTATAACGTTTTGTGGAAACAATGGACCAAAAACAAAATAAAAAACAAAACGTGACACCGATTATTGTATTTCAAAGTTATGTTAGCGTTTTCTGCTCTCGTCATTTCTTTTTGCTTTTTTTTCCCCAGCGAAAAGATTTTAATTTGGACATACTTGGTGATCAGACATATCAGTTTGCGGCTGCGGGAAAGCTTGGCGAGATGTTTGTTGATGTTATCCTCAAGTTTAAAATGCTCTAATGTAATCAGGAGACCCCCTACCGGGAAATTCAGGACATTAGAAGTTGAAGTTATTGAAGTCGTGTGACGGAGCAGTCAATTTGAATTGTAGTCTTTGCTGTTCAAAATGAATTCAGCCAGTTTGAACGCAATTGATAAGAGAATTAACAAATGGACGAATCTCATTACAGAAATAATTTCCCAACCCTGGACTTCTCGGAAAGAAGGGAATATGTGCGTGGCTCTCTCGCAAAGGGTTGGAAGCAATTTTTGGCTGTGTATTCTAAGAGGTTTGTGATAAAAAAATACACAAATAATCGAATGCTTTCAACCTGGTTGTCTTGGCGATAACTAGATAGCTTAGCAGTACCCCTTTAACGACGCATTACCCAGAGAAGCTTTTCAAACCCTGATCCACTTGCCATTTGTCGCCAAAACAGAGCCATGTAAACATTGTAACAAACAAAGTAATGGAACAAATAAAAATCAACAAGACTTGATTTCTTCATAGAAGTTCAGTTCTAGAGGATTCATTGATCAACTTAAAGACAAACTTGTTATTGTTGCCTAATAAACATTTTGAAAACATCGTATCAATATAAGAAAGCGAGATTTAAATTAGAATTAAACAGAGAACCTCGATGATGGAGGCAATGGAAGGAATATAAACTTTGGAAATTAAACTGAAAAAGTAAGGGAAAAAAGAAACCTTTGATGGTTTATTCCCTGACGAAGCTGCTTTTTTGCTTTACATAGTTTCGGTAATGCTCTGATTCTTTGCCAGTGTTGTCATTCGTGGAAATTTTTTTCCAAGGAAGTCTTTACTGCTCACGTCACGATCTCGATTTAGCCTTGTCAATGTTTTGTTTAATTTGAGGACGTGATCACCTGTCGCACAGTCACTCATCGATGTGCCAGGTTTAATTTAGCATCTTTGCGAACTTTAAACTGTCAGTAGAATCGTCTCATGTAAAATCGAACGTTCGATCAGATCATACCTAAAATAACCTTTTCGGGGGTTGATAAGGGTGGAAGGCTTGTCACAAAATGCGGGTCTCCTAAAAGATTTTTCACCATTTTCATACCTTGCCGTCTGTGTTCATTATTATTTATTTATGTAGATCTTTTTCCTTTTACGCAATATTTAAGCAGCGGTTTGCGCGCCATCCACGCGCATGATCGCGAAATAAAAAGCAAAGTAAGCAGAAGAAAGAAATCGAAATGTTGGATATGGTGCTGATTTTAGAATTTTTTAATATTATCCTCTGGTTTGGGGAAACCTTAATTCTTTTTATGGCATTTTGTCGGAAGCGTCAGCTGCACTGCCCCCTGGCGTTCTTTTAAAGGAGTAAATTATAGGCTTTCAAGAAATCTGCATTTTAAGTTCGATTTTCGTGGCTAAAATGAATTAACAACGACGTGTTAGCTTTGTGCCCAACGTCATCGCATGTATTTGTATCCGTGGTCGACAGCAGCTGTTTGTAAGGACTTGAAAAGTATTATTTTGGGAAAGTTTCATCACGATTTGTAAACGAAAACTAACAGGCTCGGATGTGTCTCGGACGAATTTCGCACTGGACAAGACAAGACAAAGAAAAACAGCATTTTGAAAAGTGGTTAATTATACGGACAATTAAATGACGGCCAGAAAGGATGATGAATAAACCTTTCTAATCGTCATAGTTACCAAGTTCAACTTTTCTTTCAGCACTGATTGTAAAATGAACTTAATCAATAGCCTTTTCATTAGCCGAAGACATTACGACGAGTCAAAAGGCGATGCATTTAGTTGAAAAATTACTAAAGAAATCGATTCAAAGCTTAGATCTTCTCCATGTTAGTTAGTTTGGTTTAAGAGCTTTTCCAACAAACACTTGTGTAATATTTTAATGCCAACACGTCTCCATTTCCATTTAATGCTATCATTTTGCATCAGTAAGGTACTTAAATCAGTAGGCTATTTTGTTGTCTTTTTGTGTGTGTTTTTGTTTAACTTCCACTGACTGCGTAAGACCACTGATTTTCACGGAAGCCCGAGGGATAAAAATGCTTTGTTTGCCGACCTTTTATTGTTGGTTTATAATCGGCCGCATATAGAGGTTTTACCAATGCATAACACGCTTAGGTTTGAAAACTGGGCACTACCTCCAATCAAGCATATTTTGTTTGCCTTCTAAAAAAGGAAAGAAAAAACGTTTTAGTCATAAGTTAGCATGTCAATGAGGGGTATTTTATATCGATCAATAGGTGAAGAAGAGGACATATGGCATGTTTTCAGAAGCGTGATACGCAAACTTTAAAATTCAGGGTCCTTCAGAGTGTAATTTGATGGCAAACATCCTTTCTACTTTATCGATGCTCATTCAATACTTGCCTAGTTTTTGAAAAGAATCCCTGTTAAACCACTACTTTTCCTTTCTTTATAACAGCGACCGTTTCTCGAATTGCTTTTAGCCCACGTCAACAAGCGATCCACAAGAAGGTGGCCTTGAAACTGTTGTCAATCAATTTTGGATGTAAGAAGTTATTTGGTGATTAAATTTAACTCTCAGGCCTGTGAAGTATTGCAATACTCGCGACCGGTCACAGAGTTAGCTCTTTCTCCCTCTTGATCTGCCAAATTACAATTTTTTTTTTATGTTTTTACCACAGTGTTCAGTGTTTTCCCTTTTCCAGTACAAAAATAGAATATTACAATAGAGTTTATTTTGTGCGTGTGGTGATATGTAGATTCTGCAATAAACGATTAATATCAATCGCTGCCCGCGTCAGACCAAATTCGTGCTTTTATCTATCACCCGCAGGTTTGAGTGATTAAAAGTTGTTTTCATGTCATTAATAGTCTACACGTGAGAACGTGTTTCGTCCTTAATAGCAGGCATACCTTTGATTTTGGTATACCGCCGTATTATTTGATTATCCTATTGCTGTTTTTGAACCCGCAGTGCAGGTGAAGTGCTGGGAGATGATCGCAGCTTACCGCGGTTTCTTTCAGTATTTCTTTCTTTTTTTTTTTTTTTTTTCACGTAAAGCTGAAAGAGAAACTAAAAAATGAACAAAGTATTTCCTTGGGAATTTCTTCAAGTGCCTCTTTCGTCCTTGCGAAACACCTCGACGTTTTCCTTCTTGGTTGAGTGTTACTGTGACGAAAAACCAAATAGGTCTTTGCTACAGTTTTAATGCTATTCTGTTCGAGAATGTGTGTTTAAAAAAGATTTCACACCCATGGCAAACAACCCTACGGACTCGTGTAAGAGTCGATTTATACAGTTGATACTTAAAAGCACGCCAACAGGCGTAAAGTTATATTAGGTATAAGTATTCATCCAACAAAGACGACATGCATCAGCAGAAAGAACTAGATGGTCGATCATATCCTATCTTTTTCTGTTTCACACATACCGCCACACCCGCTTTACCTCGCCCGTCATCTCGCTTAATCATTTCAGTCTGAGCAGTGACTGATGAATAATTTCTCCTAACGATATCATTACATCGTCAATTTGAAAGTTGATTTGAA
>NC_142532.1:19704878-19822378 GCF_964205215.1 Stylophora pistillata
TGATTGAAAACTCGGCTTTGAGTTTGACAGTGTGCTAATAACAACCCTAACACTTCAGTGCGTTCTAGTGGTCGTTGTCAGGTGAATACAACATAACAAGCAGTGTGTGTCCCAATTGGCTCGTTCACAGATAATCAAGGACATCTTTCGCACATACTAAACACTCTTTTTAGGGTCGACTTGCTTTCGTGGTTTTCTTAATTGAATGTGACATGACGAACTTTCATCAGTGTGTCCAGTACCGCTTGTTCGCGCATACTTTACTGAAGTTTTTCCGCATTTAAGACATTTAGCGGATTGTATTTGCATGTGCGCTGTCGCGGCACACTTAAAAATAAGACAGATCTGACGGGAAATCTCGACAGGCAGTTAACATTCTTCTCCACTCACTGAATTCTTCTGTTGCCGAGTAAATTTTTTCAAGTCTTGGGCGATTTTGAAGCCATTAGGCTTCATTGCTGCTGGTAGAAAGACATATTACTGGAATGTCGAGTTTTTAAAACAGCGAGTTAATGTTCCACCTGTCCCTAACATGACGATTACCAAGTTCCCTCGATAAATTTACCCTATGATTCTTAATTTGATAATTGCAATTATCCCTTGTTGGTGTGAAACATTTCCACATAAATTAGTTAAGAAAATTTTTAGCCATAGTCCCTTGTTGGTGTGAAACATTTCCACATAAATTAGTTAAGAAAATTTTTAGCCATAGTCCCTTGTTGGTGTGAAACATTTCCACATAAATTAGTTAAGAAAGTTTTTAGTTGTAGTCCCTTGTTGGTGTGAAATATTTCCACATAAATTAGTTAAGAAAATTTTTAGCCATAGTCCCTTGTTGGTGTGAAACATTTCCACATAAATTAGTTAAGAAAACTTTTAGCCATATCAGGATAGCACTGCATTGTCTTGTCGATAACTTCTGTATTCTCATTACATGTCTGCTAGGGACTGTCTTAAGACTGGAGGGGCGGTGTCATTCAGAAAAGGGGTTAATAGCGATGTGACAGTAATTTCCCGAGCTCTTAAACATTTGTTGACCAGAGACACATTTTTATTATTAATATTTCTACTTTTTCGTTTTTTCTTTCCGGTGAAACTCCCAGGATGAAAGACCCACGTAAGTTGAAGTATATTTAAACTATTGAGAGAACTATTTTCCTCCACAGATCATTCAGTAAATGTCGTAATCAATTGATTGAGAGCATAACTTTCTGCTGGCATTACTTCCTTTGTTTTCAAGTTCCTTTTGGAGGGTGTAAGGAATGCACGCGGGCTCAGTTTCATCAAGTGCGTTCCAATAAGCGAAAATTTGTGTTGTAGTGTATCTGTTAAAGTTACGTGATTGTGTGCGAACGGTACTCTTTGTTAGGTGTATGCGTTGCACAGGTTTTTTGTTGGTGTCAGAACAAAAATCTGAGCACCGTGCGCAGGCACGGGCACTACCTCTAAGTGGTAGTGTTCGGGAAACTCTCCTGAACATGCGAACATGTCTAAACACATTCCCTGTGCTTTCCCCGTGCTTCCCTGCTATGTAGTAGCTAAAATGGTGAGTACACATTGCAGACTACAAAAACGATGTTGAGCACTTAGCCCCGCTTTTGTATGGGTGTGAACATACTCCTTCGCAGATTGAGCACCTAGTCTAAACAAGGTCTTAGCTTCCTGTGTTTACTCACAAGCCAACTTCTTTGCCCGGATTGGATGCTAGTGAGTCATCTTGATAACAATTGTGTTAATATGTGTTTGTATTTACTTATTTATCTAGAAATGGTTGCGCTAAAATCAACTCCTTACAAGACATCCAAGAGGAAGACAGAGAGCAAGCACCACTCACCAGTAGGAGGTCTATCGTGAAAAAGTATCTTCTTTCAATTCGACAGCCCATTGGAAAGGTATGCCAGTCATGTGCTTTTAATGATACGGTCGAACCTACACTGAGCATTCCATTTCTTTTTTAAGTGCGGCTATTCAATTCCTTTTGCATACTACTTGTCTTCACCTGAATAAAACTAGCAGATGTAGGATGAAAGTGACTTCGTCGTGAGACAAAAGACAGTACTTCACTACATTTTTAGCCAGGGTAGTGTCTTTGGTAGACTTTTACAAGTTTTCTAGTTTTGTTTTCCACAAACTAACCTGCCAGGTATAGAAAAAGAAAGCTAAGAGGAAAGTGAGTTGACAAGCTCAATGTGAAGGTGAAGTGTATCTTCCAGTAGGTCTACCTTGACTTATGCCATTGGTCAAAGTTAGCCGTGTTACTTTCTTGTTGTTTGTGGTGTAATTGCCAAGGAAGACATGCTGGAGTAAGTGCAGTTTATAGAAAAGAACGCAAAAACAAGAACAATGCACAGTTTTTATGCATAATGCGAAGGTAAAAACTCACGTGAGTCGTAAGAGTTTAAGACATCTCTTAAGTTTATCACGAACTTTCGGTTTGGATTGTAGAATTGTTAACTCTTTTCTTAATTTTACAAATGTAGGTTTTGCGATCTGAACGACTTGTTGTTGATCCAGAGGACGACATCTACTACATATGGATGGTACGTAAAATCCCTTCAATTTGAATAATAAAATCACTACACCATATAACTTCGCATAATTTCTCTTCCTAAGATAGAAGAGTGTTTTGAGCTAATCAGAACCCATTGGTGAACGATTTTCGCTCCTCGTGTATGATTAAGGTTTCTGTTTATCAAACTTTGTGTTTTAATATTAAAGACATTACTTCGTTTCCTGTAGGGTGTGATCGCAGCCACAGTTATCTACAACTTTTGTACCGTTATTCTCAGAATCGCGTTCACAGAATCATCGGAAGAGGTAGCATTAATTTGTTATTTATCACATTTCTCTTGACTCGTTCCGACTCAGTTCCGGTACTGGTCATCGTTGAATGAATCTGATCGGCTTTTTTCGGATTCCTTTTTGTTTTTGTTTTTGTTTGTTTTTTGTTTGTTTTTTTTTTGGGGGGGGGGGGGGAACGGAGGAGGTTAGTTAAATTTTTTTAGGGCCTCACCTCCGGCTGCATTTCTGCATTTCGATTTGAACGTGTAAGACCTTCTTCGGCAAACGTTCGCCCGTGTGCGTTAACTCTGATTATATCTAACAAGAGTTGGTATATCCATAGTGCCAGGTGCGCAGAGCGTACAAGGTGGCGAAGTTTTTTAGGGAAACAAATTGGATGCACATTTAATATATTTACCTGTGCCGGCTTGTCAATTGACAAGTATAAAAACCCTGCTCCAACCAAGTCCTCCTTTCGTCACAAGTTTGACAAGAACCGTTCATTAACCCCTCTGCATTTTACACCACA
The DNA here is from genome assembly GCF_964205215.1 of Stylophora pistillata. Taxonomy (NCBI): domain Eukaryota; kingdom Metazoa; phylum Cnidaria; class Anthozoa; order Scleractinia; family Pocilloporidae; genus Stylophora; species Stylophora pistillata. The sequence continues at coordinate 19,708,189 of NC_142532.1, forward strand.
TTACTTTTTAACTGCAACACCCTTATACTATACAACAGCAGGCAATTGCAGTCATAGACTGCTTTTTATTTTATCTCGTCACTTCTCCTTAGAATACTCCTCCAATAGGAAATGAGAACAGAACAGCGTGTCAGTTAGAAGGTGTTATCTTGATGTAATTAAATAAATACGTAAATTGAAGCTCCCCCTTATGTAGACTAACTAAGAGCTTAAAAATCCCCACCGGCAGGAGGCAGACCAGTGGGCTATTTACAGAGCGCAGCCGAGGATTTGAACTAGGGGCAACCAAGAAACAAATCCAGTGAGTGGCAGGGTGGAGGACTTGAACCCAGGCCACCGGATTACAAGTCCTGGACCCTAACCACTCGGCCACGGCGCCTCCTCCGAGAGCATCCTAAAATATTTTGCGATAGGTTGTTTAACGGGAACTATTTTCTGGTTAAGTCTCTCTCTAGATTCCTGTTCTGGTGGGGTGATGTTTTTGCAGACGGCTTTTATGCCTGTGACGTGTGTGTACAGCTAAGAACTGCTTATCGAGATGATCAGGGAATCATGGTATACGATGTTCTCTTGTATTTATTAACCCAAAATGAGAGTTTCAATTCATTCTCATTGCTTGATTTTCTTTCCTACATCTACATATACATCTACATTTATTAAGTTGGTAAAATCTGTAGAGACATCACACCAACTATTATTAAACAAAGATATAAAATATATACAATTCTCGGATAAAATTCATAAAGAAATTCGGATAGTACTTTTATGACTGAATAATGTAAATTATAAGAATATAAAGGAAATCGTCTAGTGATTGTTAACTAAATAGGGGAGTAACTTAGAGTTTAAAACAGCATCAGTTTTTTCTATGGTTCAATGTACTCATGACTTTGAAAAGTCTTCCTCTCTGGTTATAAGTAACCATCACGTGGAATCTTGCAATTCAATCCCTCTGACTTTATAACTCCATACTATAATTTCGCCTCCCATACCCTTTCTTTCTTTCAAGGTCAAGGATCCTGTGCAATTATCAGAGATGTATTCAAAGAAGAGACGATTTAAAATTGATATTATTTGCCTTCTACCCCTGGAAACAGTTTCTAGTTTGATATTTTGTAAGTATGACATACTTTAGGCTGCATAATTACTTTTTCTCAAAGCTGTGACGGGATCTTTGTCGTTCTTGTTAAAATGATACCTCAAGATTTCTGGAAAAAGGAATAAAACACATCTTCCAGGGCCGGGTTGTTCGAAACTGAGTTGAGATAACCCAGGGTTAGTGTGAAACCTGATTGCAGATCTGAAAGCCTTCAACGAAAATTCAGTGCAATTCTTTTAGTCTACAATGTGATGATTGGATGTCCTAAAATAAAGTCATACAAAAAAGGGCTTTTGAGGAAAAGAATAAAGAAAGCCCGATTATAGTTTGACCCTAGGTTAGTGCTAGCCTTCGAATAACTGGGTCCTGGGGTTTATAGTGTGATTAAACGTCGCGGGATGTTGGGAGAACACAAGGAAAGCATTTTGATCTCGAGGCATGGATGATATTGTTGGGCAGGAGTGTAAATGAAGCTGCGATTTACTAACACCCCTACCAGGGATAGTGGCAAGATTTGTTTTGTTTTGTTTTGTTTTGTTTGTTTGTTTGTTTGTTTTCATGTCTTCGAAACTATTACCATGAATGTGGCATTAAACTTATTTATGTCTTATTTTTTGTTTTTGTTTTTCTTCGTCTCTCCCTCTCTCCCCCCCTCTCTCTCTCTCTCTCTCTCTCTTTCTCTTTGTCTAGTACCCTGTCATTTTTCGCTGTTCCGTTTACCCAGACTGCTCAAATGGCACTCAGTTGAAACATTTTTCCTTATGAGTGACTATCGAACCAGCAAACCCAATCGCCTGCGGGCTTCCAAACTGATTCTGTACTTGAGTGTGGCCATGCATTGGGTTGCTTGCTTATACTACGCCATCTCAGAGTATGAAGGACTGGGTACTAATGACTGGGTGTACACAGAGACCGAGAAAGGTGGTGATCCTCTAACCAGGTCAGTGATTTATGCAATAAAAAGTTAACTTCGAGAAAGTTATCGTTTCAGAAATAAATTACTATGAACTTCAAACCAGGTGCATCTTCGAGGTTGCAGTAACTTTTTCCATAAGCGACTGCCGATTATGTAATCGGCGGATGTACCTGGAAGAGGGGCATGCTCTCCCAAGAAAAAAAAAATTAAAACTAGACGCAGGCTACACAGACGGCGGTAAGAGGTCCCTATAGGTGGCAGTCTAGTAACCGGCTGTTATGAAAACCCCTTTGTACCAGAAGAAAAAAACTTAAAATTTAAGCATCAGTCTCATCGTGAATCAACGACGTTAGTTCTGCCAGAACTTAAAACATTTAAAACATTTCATTTGTACCCAAAATATGTAATCGATACTTTTTTAGAACGCAAAACTTGTGCTCCACCTTGGATTTCGCTTCTAAAGAAACTGCAACAGAACTGTTGATCGACATTTATTGTTCTTATGCATCTAACAGGAAGTACGTCAAATCCTTCTACTGGTCTGTCCTTACCTTGATGACAATTGGAGAAACACCAAGTCCCCAGACAAATCTTGTAAGTAAATCATAGACAAAATTCTTTGACTGGGTCTCGAAGTCGTCCCGGTTCATGACAACGAATTGAGGGGAATTTGGAAAATGTCCAGCTTTTCTGACCCCGCGCCTAGTCAATGGTACATATATCTCGAGCTTCGAGGAAGCCAAGAGGAAAAATATTGTTAGAGGTCCGGTGTAATACAACGCTGATATAACACTACACTGATACACGTTCCATACCCGTACTGAAGGTTAAAATCATAATGTGCCCTGACGTAAGTCAGTTAAACGTAGCAGTTAAAATTTGAGAAATGTAGAGTAAAATTACACTGTGCAGTGATGCCGCTTCCATAGAATCAGACCTTCAGAATTTTAGGATGGATCCGGCATACGAAACTTTCTCAGTCATAATATCAGTCATCCATTAGAAGTGAAGCATACAAAATCTCTCGTTTCCTACTTTCACAAAACCCTGACGAGAACTCCGTGAGCAAACTTGCACCCTTTACCTTACCTGACGCATATTCTCCACACCGCTCGCCATACATTTCCTGTGGTGTGCACAAAGAGAATTTATAACATAACCAAAGTAAAGCGCGCGCTCTGATTGGTCAATTTAGCGTCCCCCATTTGCCCATGGGTGTACGCTGCTGACGTGAGCAAATGCAAAGACTATTTTTCCGCGCGCGCTTGTTTTTTCTGGTCACGTAAGATTTGTTAAATAAAAGGGAACTCTTTAGCTACAATGTGTTAATGTTATGTTATAAAACAAATGGTAAACACCACAGCGTACACTATTGAGTTATGGATGCACTTGGGAGGTTTGCTAAGCACTCAAGAAGCTAGAGTCGCTCTCGGCTATCGCCTCGAGCGACTCTTACGCTTCTTTCGTGCTTAGCAACCTCCCGCGTGCATCCATAACTCAATAGTGTACGCTGTGGTGTTTACCATTTGTTAATTGTCCAGTGATCATAAGCTTTAGTAGGATACCATTTACTTTATTCTTGAAACCTTAAACAATGTTTGAGTCAGGGGTGATACTGTGAGGAAAAAATTGAATGCTAGTCATTGTTAGAAGGTGACGACTCACTTAAGACCTCTCCGCTTCTACAAATTCCAGGAATTTGGAGTAACTTGCGTATTCACTCGTATTCCCTGCAGGAATACATTTTTACTGGCTGTATGTTTCTCTTGGGAATCTTTGTGTTTGCCACGGTTGTAGGCAATGTTGGTGACGTCATTAGCAACATGAATGCAGCGAGAACTAATTTTCAAGCGAGGTACGAAACTTTTCAGTTCGCATTCTATGATTGTAAGTGAGACGCGGTAGCGAAGTGGTTGAAGCGCAAGACCCCAGATCGAAAGATTCCTGGTCGAGCCCTGGCTGGGTTATCGTATCGTGTTCATGACACTTCTCTCTCATAGAGCCTTTGCACATCCAGTAGTGTAGATGAATACCGGTGAATTGTCAGGGAAACTTGATGATCAACGAAGGGGTCACAGGTCCGAAATAGCAAAATTCTTGGTCGAACCATACAACTGAAACTTGGACAACCTTTATTGGTACTGAGTAGTTAAGATTTCCTGTAACTCTGAAAATGATTTGTGTGTGTGTTAGGATGGATGCCATCAAGCAGTACATGGAGCATCACAATGTTCCTTACATGCTACAGACTCGGGTCAAACGATGGGCTCACTACGCATGGAGCAGGTCTGTCACTAGAAAAACACAGCATAAAAAAACGTGTATAAGTTTATTTTTCTGTTCTGTTTTCGATGCCAGACAACTTGTCTTCCCACAAACACGACTAATCACTCTACTTTCTACTTACACAGGACACAAGCCCTAGACGAAGGGGCGTCTTTGGAAATGCTCCCTGAGAGATTAAGGACTGAGATAGCCATTCACGTGCATCTAGACACGTTACGAAAGGTATTGGCTACGCCTTGGGTGGTTAACGTCTTATGACCTCACATTAGTGTGCATATTCTCCATATTGGTCATACTATAGCTTCCCAGTGGCAGATTGTGTTCAGAGCAAGGTGCTGTTTCCCCTCGAAAACCATTAGCCCTTAACCTTTTCTTTTCATGTTTCCAAATCTTTCCTTAGGTGAAGATCTTCAAGGACTGCGAGCAAGGCCTGCTGTGTGAGTTGGTGCTAAAACTTCGACCGCAAATTTTTTCGCCTGGAGACTACATCTGTCGTTGTGGTGAAATAGGTAAAATATTATGGAACGTGTTTAGAGGGGCCATAGATGCAAACTGAGGTCGGGCAAGACTCATTGTTAAACACAAGGGGGAGTAGCAATACTCTTCGTCACGTGGTGTTACAGAATCTGGAATAGGCTCCGGAGTCAATCTTGTGCCCATACTGTGCTTGCAATTTTAAATTCAACTTTTCAGGAAAATATATGGTCGATATTTATGTGATATTTGTCACAGGATTCTGGGGGCTTAATTACAGATTGTATACTTTATTACTCATAATCTTGTTTGGCCGGGTTCTTTCCCCTTCAGGACGGGAGATGTACATTATCAACAACGGGAAAGTTGAGGTAAGACAACGTTTGAAATTTGGTCACCTCAAACGTACACATTCATGAAATAAGAAACAACCAGGAATATAAACTAGGCGATGGTCTATTAATGTTACGCTGCCATCCCCTCTCCCATTCTCTGCTCTCTGAAATTCTCAGTCTACAGTCTTTCTTCATTACAGGTAGTAATACCAGACTCAAACACAGGCGAGGAGGTTGTGGTAGCGTCCCTCACTGAGGGAAACTATTTCGGGGAGATCAGTTTGTTAAGACTCGACGCCGGTAAAAACAGGTTAATGAAGAGAATTCATTTTAAGTGGCATAAGCTTTGTCCTACCACTATTTGCTGCTGGCTCACATTTAGTATTCACGAAATAGGTATTTCTACTTTTTTCTTTGAACATTTAGACGCTCTGCTGATGTGCGCTCAGTGGGTTACTCAGAATTGTTGTGTCTCTCTCAAAAGGACCTAATGGAGGTCAGTTCTCACTTTTTAAACATTATTTCAATTTCTTCAGTTTTTTTTTTTTTTTTTTTTGCCTTTTTTTAGTGTTTGGCAGTTATTGGTTTCAACCCGGAAATAACTATCGTGTCGTGGAATCGTCTGGTTAAGGGAAATCTATAAAAGGACTGCCATTTTTGACTGTAGGTTATGATTTGACAAACTTAATGAAGTCATCATCAGATCCAAGTAACTAATCAGTTTTCGCGAATCAGACTTTTAAAACCACTGACAAAGAAACCCTCACTTGACTCTGGCGCTACGTGTAGCAGTTAATCTCACCGATAAGAGTACTTTTGGTGACCACTCTCACCTGAATGATCAGAGTACATGATCAACTTTTCGATTCAGTTAGCAAAAATTAAAGGATGTATTATTTTCAGGCTATAGAGGAGTATCCTGAAGCTAAAAAAGTACTAGAAAGTCAAGGGAGAGATAGGTAAGAAACAGACTTTGTTTAGCGTGCCATGAAAGTAGTTTTGATCGTTAATGTTCTATTCGTTTGTTGTTTTTGTTGTTGTTGTCGTCTTTTTCCTTTGTTTGTTTGTTTGTTTACTTAATTTTCCTGTCTGTTGTATTTGGAATTTAACATGAAAGATCGATGCATTCTTTTTCCTTGGAAACTTTTTTAAACTTTAATCCTGGGCATAGTTAATCCTGGGCAACAGTTTCACCCGTAGCCTTAAACGTTTTCTCGTTTTAGATTACAGAGGACAAGGTCGAATAACAATCTCTCAATACCCCATCCTGATTCAGAAAGAGAACAATTTCGTAACCTAGAATTCAACTTTGGTGAGTGATGTCTTTTACATCTAGCTATAACACTGTTTCGTAACTGGGGAATGTTGCGTGAAGAGCTAAAACGAATGGGACTACATGACTGAGTGTCGTAAAACCAAAACCAAGTATTTAAACCAGCCAATCAGAACTAAGAAAGATATCTTAAGGAGCCAGTGAGAACTCAAAGTAAAAACAAGCAAACTGTCTGAAGCGCGAGAAAACGCAAGTGACCAAGTTGCGATTGGTTTTAGTTTAGAATCTGACTGGCTGAGAAAGTGGCGCGAGTTTTCAAAAACAATTGCACAGCGAAGTGAAGCAAGACCAAACCAATCTAGAATTGCGTTCGACATTCAATTGGAAATAACTCAATATTGAGAGTAAGAATAACTTGGAAGAAAGGCCTGCAGGGTGAAATATTCTCACAGCTAGTTCCTCTTTAGTTCATAACTTAAGAAGCATGCCTCCATACTGGTGAGAATTGTAGCTGATGTGTTAAAATGAATGAAAGTGATAATGGCTGGGAAATTAGTGACAAATTTTTAATATGAAAAAGAGTTTTGAGCGTTAACTACAATGTGTCAATAGTTTTGAAGTATCTAAGAGTCTTTCAAAAGCAAAAATGATTTCATTCCCTGATAAAAACGTCTATTTGTAATTCTCTTAAAACGTGTTTTTTTTGTTTTTGTTTTTTTTGGGGTGGCGAGGGTGTAAAGCCATCGATTAACAATCCTTCTTTTTCATGACGATCATCCATTTATAGCGAGGGAAATCAGCATCGTCAAAGAACTCTTGGAGGAAATTAAAGAAAACAAAAACGAGGTGGGTTGAATTTCTCCCCGCTTTTCGATACTACTGAAAGGGAAAAAAAATGGAACTACAAAAAACAGACAGACGGAGGGATGGTGGGGCTTCTATCGAGCTTAAAATAAGTTTGAATCCTTAACGAAGATCGATGAAAGTTTTTCAGTTACTTAGATGTTACTTACAGCTGAGATCTACTTAAACGATAACTTTTAAACTCACCATTCGAGTGTTAACTGGTTGAATTTCAGTTCTGTAAAGACGAGCCCGTAAGGAGTCTTAGAGAAGAGGTATGCTGTCTCCTTAAATGTAGTTCAGAGTCTATCTAGCAGGCTTGGATCAGTATTTCCCTATTATCGTTTGTTAACAATGTGTATTTCCTCATTTACTTGTGATTGATTAATGTACGTGTTCACGTAGTAGCCTTGACAAAATTTATTGTGCGGGATGGGATTACTCTCCGAAACATATTGCGAGAAGCTGTTAATCTACTGCTCCAGATGGTATGCTTTCAGTCACAAGTACAATCTCAGCATTTCGTTAGGATGCTCTGGCAGTTTGCCTGTACCCATTTATACGCTTGGGTGGAGAGGGCCACTGTAATAAGAACTTATCCCATAAAAAAACACAATATCCTGGTTGGGGCTCTAACTTAGTCCCTGACCTTTCGACCAAATGCCAAGCGCGCTAACCAGGAGGCCACCGCGTCTCCCACATGGATGTATCATAGATGTCTTCAAAACGTATAAGATAGGTAAGAAAGAGTGGAATCCAAGCCGCTGGCGAGCATGTCTCGTAATTACAGAGCCACATGCTCTCCCAAGGTCTGCTGTGCTCGACAGATGACCGATAAATGAATGTGGGAGTAAAATGAAAATGTAATGAAAGCAGTCCTCCTGCTACCCCTTGTGTTCCTCTTGCCTCCAATCCATCCCTTTAAAAGAAATTCAGTTTCTCTCTCCAACTTCCCACTAATTTAAACATCCAAGATGGTGTCAAACTTTTAACGAAGAAATCATTTGAGCGTTAGCTTTCTGAAATACCCTTGCTCTGCAGGCGACCGTGTTTGTATGATTGACAGTTATGAAATGTTTACTTAGCTTTTTGCGCTTAGACTGGAATTTGTAGATCTGCACGTCAAAAGTAATGAGGGTCGACTGCCTTTTTTTTTACCTCGCTCTTTGATTGGTCCAGAAAACTCGCGTCCCCCTCTCAACCAATCAGATGCACTGCTATAACCGATCTAGACTAACTCATTTGCGTTTACCCGCACGTAGGAATTGTGTCTGTTTTTTACCTGTGATATTCTTCTTTGTCCCGATTGGCTTTTGTGATAATTTTGAATTTCATTTGAGACACACTAACGAAAAGCGCTCTAAAATCAAGATTGTTTTGATTTCTAGTGCTTAAACTTGAGGATTCAAATAGAGACGCAAATGGAGGAAATAGAAGAAATTAAACAACAGCTCGCATTACGAAAAAGATCACCCAATGAAGAAAAGAGCAGAAAAAGGTCACGTGCGGAGGCAAAGACTGCGAGGAGACTGATCGATAAAGTTATTTCAGCAGCAAAAGAAGCTGCGTCACACAATTCTACTAGAACTTTCCAAGAAAGAGATGTTGATAATGAGAGTCAATTGAGAACAACTGAAAATGAATTGCGGCCAAGAAACGGAATTGCTCGACACGATGTTCCTGATATATTCGTAGAGAATGATGTCGACGGAAGATGTTATCTTGGACCGCGTAGAAGATCTTTATTTGATGACAATAACAATGATTAAGCTGTGCAAGATGCGACTTCAGTTTCAAAACATAAACTAGGCCTTTTACGAGACGCCTCAAAGCCTTTGTTACAAAACGAGGGTGAGTTTGAAGCCTTTGAAGTTTAGTGCGAGGTGTTATTTTGAAAGTGACTTATTTTGGAACACGGAAATGTCCTATTAAATAGCCGAAGACTCGACGCTTTCAATGGAGATGTCCAGAAGATCGCCAAATTAACATTAATGATTAAGATGTCCTCGCGAATTAGAAAGAAGTCACAATAACGAATTTTGTTCAGCTTACAAAAAAAGGTCAATTTAGTGAAGATGTTTTTTTTCGGAGTGTACCAGTACTGCGTAAATGAGGACAAATGTGAAACGCGAGTGTTTGAAAATTTTACTAGTTCGGATATGAATACACAGAGAGCCATTTTTTCCGAATGACGAACACGACCACACTAGGTTTTTCGCATTTTAATCACTTCTTGTCTGCAGACAGATTTGTGTTTGTTGTAATTGCTCTTGTACCAGACATAAACAAAAATGAGAAGATAAAAACGTGTTAAAACTGAAAGAATAATGATGTTATGAAAGCGCTGATTTTGATCCGTGGTAAGCGCTTTACAGCACTAAAAGAATTATCTAGAAAAAAACAAACTCAAATTTTCAATTTTGATAACAATAGAATGCAGCGACAATAAAGGCACAGTGGAGATTAGTGAACCGATTCCTGTTTGAGATAGGCAACTGGTAATACATCACTTATATTTAGACATCATGTGCCACAAGGGCTAAAGGTTACCGCTGAAAGTGATCTTCAAATCTAGCCAACAAAAATCTAATTCATTCAGACGACTCGTGCAGTACTTGAGCACGCGACGAAGCTCAAACTCTGAACCTGTTTTCTCGAAGATGAGTGAGAATTTTCAGATAAACAAGAGTCACCCTATCTTTAGCTCGTAATGCGCTTTGTGATAATCTTGAACTGATTGAGACAGACATTAGGAATCAACGAAAAGACTACGATTTGGTTGGAACGTTAGATGCGCCTGTTTGACTATTAAGCGCAAGTCAGTATTGCATGAAAGGTCAATGACAAGAAAGCTGTAATTTGGGATCATCTTGTGGTTAAAATTATCTGAGAACCATCGATTTTATTCTTCTAATTGGTGAATTTTAATACACCTTAACTGGGACTAAAACTCCGTCTCTGTATTTTAACGTAACCCAGGATAGAGGCAAGAGTGGTGTTTTCGTTGATATGGTAATAACTCACAAGCTAGTTCTCGAGGAGTTGACCTTAAACATATCCGCGGCAAAGCGAACCAAATTTTCTTCAGCAATTGGAGCACGCATTTGGAAAAAATCCGTAATCGCATTGATTTCTGATACGTGTGTTTATTTAGACAGTGATGTATAAAACGTTTGATGGATTTATAGAATTCTTTTAGCGCTTTTGTCAATAAGCTGCTTGCACCTTTCAACTGACTCGTCTAAAATTCTAGGCCACCCCAGGAAAACAATCTTGAAGTGGATGATTTATTGAAAAAAAGGATATGGCAAGTCTACATTTTTTGCAAAATTTTTCAGAGATGGAAATGAAAAGACGCTTTTCAGCGAAAAAACTTACGGAAAATAAGTAAAACTGAAAAAGGGAACATATGAATCCGCGAGTATTTCTTTCTACGATGGATAAGCTTGGTGAGAATTGCGTGTTTTGTTAAGCGTGGAAAGGAAATCCGCAAATAAGGAATTCTGGAATGAGGCACAAAAGGAGACCAATTTGAGGGTTTGTTTCCTGTTCATTGTTTTCTTCTTTGAAAATTAATGAGATGTCCCGAATTAAACTGAACAATTTCGTGTGGTGACAGTGTTTACGTTGCTAAAGTGATATTTGACATTGGGAGTCTGTTTTTGAAAAGCACTCAAAAGTCAGGAAGTGTGAGATGACAAGTATTTTAGTCGCGATAAAAATACAATTTATATGATAAATAGCCTTGGTAAGTCTTTAAAACTCCAAGTGAAAGTGGTTCTAAAATGATGTCAGGTATTGATACTGGATTACTTTTATCATAAGTTTGGTAAATACTGGATTGTATTGCACGGCTCTACACCGCATAGGAAGAGATAGAGAAAGGGAGAGAGATATTCCGACTCTGGCGCGGTCAATAATTTTTACACTTACATGTTTAAAAAGTCTCAAGTCCCTTTCAGCCCTGAATCAACAAAATCTCGGCAGGGGTTATATTGACTCGTCCACAGAAATGTGGCTCCATAAGTTTTGTCTAATTCTAAGATGGACGATCTTTTCCCTTTATTATTAACGTCTGACTTGTAAGCTGTTTTGGTATGTTAATTTTGTTGCTCAACTAAGAAATTTCCTAATGAAAACGAGATTCCCTCAGAAATTTTATTTTCCGAAATCCATTTCTTCCTTTTCACGAAAGTTCACCAGCAAATTTCCTTTTGCCAAAGTGATAAAGACAACAAGACTGCATTATCACATTAAGGAGTATTAGTTTCATAGTAATGAAAGAATTATTCGAAGTCAAAGATTTCACGGGTTGCCATCGCAATAAACTTCAATGTAAAGAGCTGAATTGTCTGCCAAGTTTGTGTTGTCGTATTTTTGAAAGTGACTGTTGTGAAGAATCAATTCAGGATATCACTTTCATCTCGAAATTAAATGTGCTTCCGAGGATAATTGCATGTGCTTCAAATCTGCGCGCACAAGTACAAGCTTTTAACCAGACCATGTGCTGCCTTAAGGAGTCTTTAATTGCACGTTTTCACAAACAACAACCCTCGACCAATAAAACACTGCCTTCTACTTGTACATCGTTTGGCGTCTTGCGGCTTCATATTACGTGAAAGAAGCCACTTCAGCCCTTTTAGGTAGCCATTCTTTGCATTCAGTACTCACGCCTAGGTTAACCACAGATTTAGAACGACAGACAATATAACTTCTCGAAAGCTTAAAGGAATCAGCGCACAAACACCGTCGCTCATTGTGTAAACAAGCCACACGCGCGAGAGTACACCAAAACACTGAGCTCACAACTACGTCTTAGTGCTGTAATTGGTTTTTCTTCAGTTTTTTTTTTTTTTTAGGCTGATATGCTGCATTTTTTTTTTTTCTTTAGGTGGTGTTTGATTTTGTACTTACGCCTTGCACTAATCTTTTTTGATAAGTGAATCTAAAGTACGCTCAGTAATTATAGTATAACGAAGGGGCGGGCAGGCAACACTGAATTGAAATGGCAACCTCAAAGAGCTCGCGTTTTATGTACTCAAAGGGTTTGTAACTGTTGAACGTAATGACAGTTTTAACAATAGAAATGTTTAAGAAAAATTGCTGTGAAATCAAAGGTATTAACGACTGCCACGGAAGCTCTAATTTTCAAATTTCCAATTACTCCCAATCGCCCGTCACCGGAAAGAAAACCTCAGCAATAACATCAAGTATGCTACTACTGGTGAAGGCAGACTTGATCGCAATACATCTAATTAATGTTTCTCTTTACGTCTAATCGCGTGTTGACAAGCGACAGTGTCAAATCGTAGATAAAGCTGCCCGAAAAAGGATCATTTGATCAGCTAGTGACATAACATGACTGTCACACTCTTCACACTTAAGAACTACGGCCACTCCCACTGAAACTGACACATGTCTCGTCCATTTCAAACCTTACGCATATTTTAGAGCGCGAGCTACAATGATCGACTCAATGAAACTCTGAACTCAGTACCGTTCTCGATAGCCGGATACTCGGTTGAAATGAGTTCGTTTTCGATAGACAGTATTCTCGCCCTTGAGGAGAGCAAGTTTGGAAGAACGCAGGGAAACAAAATTCGCAAAAATGTAACCAGCCTGAGCCTTGAAGAACTGCGACATCAAGAGATCGGTACGTCCAAGAGTGAAGAACGTAACAGCAGTTCTCCAGATTCAAGTCCAGCTCGTGGAACGGAAAAATCTTACGAAGGTACTGTCGCAGCTAATATTTCCTATATTTTCCCCACAATTTAGTTGTCTTCTGTTGGCTCCTTAAATTCTATTTTAGTCGATAAGTGGAGACTCAAGTGCCACAATCGCAATATTCTACTTGCCAGATTCTTAAATTGCGCATCAAGTACTTAACCAAGGGTTACATACAAAAGAAAATTTTCATGTTTTGGATTTAACGCGCAGGACATAAACAAACTTTGCAAAAAGTGCACCGCACAAAATAAATTTCACCAAGCGTGCGAAAAATGTCGCCGCTTGAACATTTCGGGTAAATTGCGTCAGTGTTCCGCGTTCCTGCATTCTGTTTTTCTGTTCGTCGATCGTCATTTCCGTTTTAAACATTTTTCTTCCTTTTATTTCTAGCTGATTCCACAGGGAGACTCGATGAAGAGGATTTTATCAACGAAAACGAAAATGACCCTGAAACGGAAATTCCCAACACCAAAAAGCGAAAACGAAGAGTGCTATTCTCCAAGGCGCAGATCTTCGAACTTGAGAGACGCTTTAGACAGCAGCGGTACCTTTCTGCGCCAGAACGGGAGCAGTTAGCTCGACTTATAAACCTCTCTCCGACGCAAGTCAAAATATGGTTTCAGAACCATCGGTATAAATTCAAGAAGCAAATCGGGGATAAAGGACATCTTGCGAGCGAGGCCCTGCCTTTCATGAGCCCGAGACTTGTTCCTGTCCCCGTTCTAGTACACGAAGGCCAACCTTGTTATAGACATAGAACTGTAGCCACTCCAAGGCAGGAATTCAGTAATGGCTTCGCCGGTTATCCTCCAGTGCCTTTCCTGTACTCGAGCACCGCTGTATACAATAATCGCTTCTGGGGCTTTTCTTAGATTAGGGTAATGCTTCAGTAAATAGCGTTCAAGTTGGTTATTTTGACGCTACTAACGCAACCGAAGACCTAATCCCGTTCGTGTTTATACAACTTAGCTGTTACTCTAGGGGTTAATATTTTGTATTCCATTCAACATGAGACGTTTGGTGTAATACCTTTAAGATTATCGCTTTTTAACGTTCAAAATTTGCCAGATGAATCTGTGATGAAACAGAACAGTCTGTGTTCTTAAGCTGGTGGCCAAGTTTACTCTGAAAAAGCTTTAGGGTTTAAGCTTCGTTTGAAGAGTTCTTGAAGTTTCGCCATGTGCAATACTAGCTTATGTACAAAAGATTACCGGTCATATCTATTTGTATTCCCGCTCATGAAATACTTCATTCTCTGCCGACAAGGACTCTAGGAACAGAAGCGTTAAGATTTTCACCATAGGCGCGAAACGTTTGATAAATCCTCACTGCTGGATGTTTAATGTTGAGAGTTTTAATGTCTTCGAGTCAAAGCTCTGTGACAACGGTTTGGGTTAACATAGAATTGCAATATTTGCCGAGATCTTGGCAAACAAGTTCTATATGATCTTAAGATTTCGTAATCTACTAAGTAATATGTAAGAGCCACTGACAAACTCAGGGATTAGGAAATCCTTTTCTACTGGCCATTAAATAACAATAAACTTCTCAGTGTACGAAAAGAAATCAACCGGACGCACTTTGCGCCAACAAAGAAAAGCTTTTTCATTGTTGTCAGTCTCCTTTGCGTGGGTTTCTTGAGACATGATCAACGTCTATTATAGGATCTCAAACCTCGTTGGAAAAAAAAAGGATTTAAAGATGTTGGGAACGTGATGTTATCTTTTTAGGCGGAGCGTTGCGGCGATTCTTAAGCTCTACGTATTTTCGCGGTAAGAGGGATAAGTAATGATAAGAGTGCATTCGTTATAACCTTGGTCCGTAGAGATTGGCGCGGAACTCTATCTTAAGTGCCAAGCGCGGCCTTCATCTCTACTGTCGCTTTAAAATAGATTTGCGACACGGTTTGAAATTATCTTTCGCGGAGGCTGCTTTATTGACCAAAGCTGGGCGAGCGGGAAAACGAGAGAAAGACCTTTTCTTCAAGGGGTGTGTTGGGCATTACGCGCAATATTCATATCGATGTCAACAACCATTGTTTGACACCCAAGGAAAATTTCCAAATTTGCAGCTTAACGCCAGTGTTTACAGAGCTCTGGTTTGCGTTAAAATGATTAACAAGGAGTTAATCTTTAAAATTGAGTCTTCAAGGCCAGATTTAAGCGATTACGCTTTGAAAATTAGAGACATTTTAGAATTCCAATGTCGCTAAGTATTTTCAAAAGGCAGCTACTTACAGTATTGACAGAAAAATAGTAAATAAAGAAATACAGTTAAAAGTAATAAAGGGCTTTTGTAACTCCGCTTAATAGAATATACACCAATAGTCATTAATTCAAGATTGGAATGATAATTTCTACTAGAAATAAATCGAGAAATCTTTGCGATGTCTCGACAGGTATGGTCAAATTTTCTCCGAGAGTACACACACCTTGTAGCGGTTTAGAATAACAAAGAAAGTTTACAAAGTTCATCACTTCAGCTGTCTTGGTTTATCTGCGTTTGATACTGGGAACCTCAAAGGGTTTAAAAACACACGAGCACATACACTCTTGGCTAAAAGCCTTAAAAACCCCAATCTTTTCAAATCATCTCAGCGTTTAAACTGGAAGGACTCAACTGTCAAAGGGGAAAGATATAATTCTTGTTTTTTTTTTACCCTGTGTAATTAACTGTTACTTCTACCTGAAAGGTGATTCATATGCAAGACCTGCTGTTCCCAAATTGTTACAGGTACTAAGTCACTTAAATTATTATTGCGAAAGATCAGCGTGAAATGACATTACCATGTTAATACACAATGACAAAAATGTTCTTTGAAATTCCTCTGTGGCGTTCATAAAATGTATGTCGGTCTCTCAGATAACTATTTATTTTCCAAAATTAATTTCTCTTCTTTTGTTCGAGAATTATGAAAAAAGAAAGCATATCAGAAACTATAGGCCCAGGTATCGCAGACATTGATTGAAACAACTCCTTTGAAGTTTCACCGCTGCTTGAGCTAACTTTTCATTCCATGAATCGCGTTCAGTTGTTGCTTCTTGTTTCGGATCATAACTTTTCGTGTGTTATAGTTGTATTCGGCCCAAGCCAGAGAATTCGATATCTCACACATATGTAACATTCTCCAAAACCAAAATATTAAGTATCACTTCGAAAACTTAGTCCCAGAACACGAAAGTTGTACTGAAGGCACATGATATGACATGTTTGTCTTCCACCATTGTACTTCATCTTTGATCAGGTGTGGTTGCTCACGTCAAGGCGTAGATTCGCGTAGTATGACCGTTTTTGTTCGTGTACAGAATGAATGATAGATGAATGTAGCTGTAATAAAAAAAAAAAAAAAAATGGAGTCTGCCGTCAGCATTATCGTTCATGCCATATCGTGAGAACAGACAGGCAAGATTATCGGAAAGAGATAACGCACGCTAACATGAAAATGAATTTGAAGAAAAAAGTCATTTAAAACGTACATTCAAAACGATAGTAAAATCTAAGAGGCCTTATACAAGTTACTTTCTTAGAAAGGAGACCTGTATCGGTTATATATTTGACTGCTAGGGGAAACTGATGCTGCAGTGATACCACTGATGAATATCAGAGGATTTGCCGTGGTAATACTCTCCCTTTGTAGTTGATAAAGTTGCACGGATAACCTTCTGTTGTTATCGGCCTTAAAAAACACACTGAATAACCTCTAAGAGAGTGCATTCTCCTATAATGAACAGATACCTCTTCTTACGTCGCGTAATCCACTGGAACTTTTTGCACGTGAAATGTACTGTGAAGTGTTTACGGTCTTGCCCGCGAAACAATATCTACTATTCTTTTATCTCAAATGTTGCCTTTGCTCTCGTGTTTTCATGTTTCGTTCATTGTAAAACATTCTGCGAAGAACTTCTGCCTTTTCAGTGAATTGTGCAAGTCATATCAATGTTCGTCTGTCCACACTTAACAGGACTACTAAATCCTTTGCTGAGCGGCTAAACGCAGCTCCCGTAGGATGGAACCATACTTGTTCATTTGTAGCAAGTCTTGTCATGTTCATGAACAGATTAAATCAATAAAACACATAGCCACATAGAAAAGAGTTTTATGTCTTTAGAGGAGTGACCTTATCTTTGGAACAATTCTGATAAAACAAAGGCTCTTAAAATGGCCATGAAACGGAAGGCCAAGTGGGAGGAAGTTCTCGTCAGTAAATCGAAACTTGTCAAGAAGTTCTAAAAACGAAAGCTTCGTAGTCCCAGACAGCACAAGTACTTGTTGTTTAATATCATTAATGAAGGTAGACATAAGGGTGCGTGAGTATAATTCGTAACACCAGACAAATTCGCTCGTTCATCGGAGACTTCAGCCCGCGACGCTAAGTCTAGCGGTAGTTTTGTCGGTATGTGCGCGCGCTTCACGAAAAAGCCTACAGCTCATGAAATTTATAATCAGTGGCTCCGGTTTTTCAATGTGTTAAACGACCCCCTTTCCTGGTGAGTGGCTCTAAATCTCTTTGTGGAAGGAAATATTTAATTACAGTCTACCTGGCTTTCTTTGCGCATTTAACGGCTCACGTTCGACTTATATAGGAAGGCGTAAGGGGACAGGAGGGGAAGGAGGAGGGGGAATACAGAAAATATCCCTGGGAATTTGCAATATGAAACCAGCGGTGGGCGGCTGAGAACCTCTCAGTATTCTGCCTGACTACGTGAGGCAGTTACTCGTCAGCAACAAAGGAAAAACAAATGTGGGTCAAAAAAGGCGGTAAAATGTGTAGCCTTCTAGACTCGTCTGGAATTTATATTTGCAAGTCCCACTTCCTGAATTAATTATCAACGTCGCAAGTAAGGGGACGTCCTTTACGGCTTCGTGGGTTTCACCTGCTCCGCTCTGCTTTAGGTTTAAAAACTAATTCTCATTTAAAACGTTGGGTGAATCACGTCATACAAACAAGATCGTTTCCGCGGTAAGTAGCCCAGAAATTTCCGCGGAGCATTACTATATCAGAAAATCAAGGATTTTCGAAAGTTCGATACGGAAACACCTTTGTGTTCATTCATACTTACGCACTCATCTCAGTTACGAGGTTGTAAGTTCGGTAACGATTAGAAAAGATTTCTTGAGAGTAAATAGAGAGCTATCTCGTTATCTTATTTGCTGAATTAGATGTCTTTTTTCGTTTCGAGATTTAGCTTTTATTTCCGTGATGTGTTGGTTGCAGTGAATGAGGCTTAGACCGATTATGGATTAAGAGGATTTCAAGGGACACAAACCAGACAGGAGATTCGTTTTCAAATGTCTGGCTTTTCAATGCCACGAATATTTTCTACTCCTCGAAAAAACTAATTGTCGCCATAATGGCTATAAAAACAACATTAACTTTTCATCGTTAAAAGCTCTTGTCAAAAAGAGGATAACTCTGTCACCTCCTGTTCTGCCCTCTTCCCCCCCCCCCCCCCCAAAAAAAATAAGAATACTGTTTCGACTCTTACAAGACAAATGGCCGACTTTTCATATTCTAAACGTTTTACTTTTATGTTGCCTACTTAATCATGTATTCTTCACTCAGCTCTTGGGCATGAAAAGGTGAGCCGGGGGACTTGGGATTTATCCCGGGGCTTAGTTAAAACCACCTTGTGCAAATCGAGTGTTCGTGCAAGTGTAGCTTAGTAGCTCTTATCATGATGGTGCCAACTTGGATTTTAGTAATCCGTTTTTTTAACAAACAATAACACATGGAAGAGACCTAGTTGCATAATGACTAACTCTTGTTTGATCGGTAACATACTAGGTTTCATGCCTTTTACCCTTTAAATTTAAAACTATTCTCATTTATATCATAAAAAAATACTGCTTGAAAGGAATGTTCAGTACCATCAGTATGGAGGCCTTACACCAGGGCTTGATCCAGCTAAGAACCACCTTGCACAGCGAGTAATTTCCACACACTTGAATTTCATCCAGACCTAAAGTGTTGAAACATCCTTGCACAAGATTATGAACATACTAAGTGGCTAACTTTAGAAGAAGGTTCCTCGTTTCAAAATTCTTTCTTAAAAGTGGCTATATTAAGAATCAAATGTTTTTCTTTTTTCGATTTGAAGCTTTATTTGGTAATGGACTTACAAGGTTGTGCTTCAACGCATAAATGTTGCACCTTTCAGCAGAGTTGTGATTAAGCCATGGCTATCGATTGGGTCAGTCTCCAATTCCCTTCTTCAAACAAACAGGTGAGCGGGATGAAGTTACGCCAGTACATGCGGGGAAACGCGTTTAAAACTTACTAGTTAAGGAGTATTGTTTTCAGCATTAGTTTCCAATTAATTTCCGCCAATTTTGTGAGTTTCAATTCCTGTCAAGCTGTTTGATATATGAAACTTGGTTGATGTTCCTTCCAATGAAAGACTATGAGTACCCTTTCTCTGTTTATCTTAACCATCACAGTATGCATATTCCCTGCACTTTTCTCGATACATTTCATGTAGTAGTGATGACGAAATTTTTTCAACAGTGAAAAGCTTCTTTAGTAGGCGATCATTTCCTTCATTCTCGATTTTGATTTCTCTGCGTGTGATTGACTTGAGCTTTCCAACACTAACTTCTTTAGCCTTTCTTTCTGTGAGGGCTATTTTCCCAAACGATGAATTGAGATCTTACAAAATTAGCGATGTAATACTCGAATCCTATAATTTCATGCACAGTACGTACCAGATATCACCTCGATATATTTCATAATTCTCCTATACCCGTTTCAAGGTAATGCATGATCTTGGGAGGGAGATGAGCCGTGAGCATGTCACCTGAAGCTGAGCGTGCTTGCATGTTGGTTGAATGGTTCTTATCACTAACGCTTTCAAGGAAACGTGAAGTTTAAAAGGAAATAAAGTAGAACCCTCCGCAAGATAGGATAAGAAGGGTAATGTTAATCAGATTTCGCGATCTCATTTAGGTCTGCATGCAAGGCTATGCTATCCATGAAGGAGTCGCATATACAAGTGCGAAGAACATGC
This sequence comes from Stylophora pistillata, assembly GCF_964205215.1. Lineage (NCBI taxonomy): Eukaryota > Metazoa > Cnidaria > Anthozoa > Scleractinia > Pocilloporidae > Stylophora > Stylophora pistillata. Next base: position 19,728,146 of record NC_142532.1, read on the forward strand.
GATTTTTCCGGGATGATATCAGTAAAGCTTTGCCGCTACAAAAAGTGAAATAATTCCGTGCTGAGCGTGTCCCATCTCGTCTGCAAATACTCGCCAAAAGAAAAGAAAGTTACAGGTACTGAGAATTGGATACTTTAGTTGACATATACTAAGCTAAGCCCAAGATGTAGTGGTAGCAGCATGAGTTTGTGAAAGCAATTTCCACTCACTCGAAAAAAGTGTTTAAAACAGGGCAATTTAAGAAATATTGCATTACTAAGTAGAGTAAATTGAATATATAGGGATAAAGTTGGGTGCACCATCAAATTCTTGTTTGACTCTATTGAAGAGCAAACTTCCTGACGTAATTGGCTCAACTACTCAGCGAAAGCTATGAAACAATTAACACGCAATATTGCATTTTTTAGGTGAGGAACGTGGACGAAAAAAGGAGATACCTCGTAGAATTCTTTTCAGTCTTTATTTACAGAGTAGCTAGTAGTATGTACATTCTTCATAAGAAAAAAAAGAATCTCCTTCAAGCGAAGTTGCGTAACAAGCTTTGTTCATCGGATCATTATAAATGAAACGAGAATAAAATAGAGTTGAGTACAACCCCATGTTTCCAAAAAAGGTTTTAGCTTCCAAAAATAAAACGAGATGAGAGTTATATCACAGTAAATTTTAAGATGGTAACTCAACATTGCGAGAGAGAGGCGCATGGTATTTTTCCTTGACATTTTAGACTTGTTAATGCAAAGCTAAACATTATACTTGTAAAACGCAACAATATTTCATAAACGTTCTCGAAAAGTTATGGCCTTGAGTTAACGTAGAGTGATTAAAAAGATGATTGAATGGTCTAAAAAAGAGCAATTCAAGCAAAATAACTCTAGAATGGATGAATTCTGTCCTCCAAATGACGCAGGGCGGTTTCGTAAACTGCGAATTTTCTCGTGGAGTGTCCGAACAAGGTGAAATTAATAAAAAACTGGAGGATACAGCGATTGTCTTTGGCTTTCATATTGGCACGAGGGATAGCGTACAAAATGTTGAGTGGGAGGTGATGAGAACGAGAAAGTGTTAACTGGAGCCAGTGAAGAGGCTGGACATACTGAAGACCAAGGCATAAAAGCCGAGGAGAATGAATTGATTGTGTCCCGAGGCTCGTAATAAGGGCATGGTTGTAAGCAAGGAACCTCTGCGGGATGGTAGTGTCCCCCGCATGGAACCTTGGGATCGTCCTCGAACTGTCCATCATGCTTAATTTGTTGACGACTCTTATATCGGTGGTTCTGAAACCAAATTTTCACCTGTGAAGGCGTCAGGTTGATCATCCTTGCTAACTGATCTCTTTCAACAGCTGAAAGGTACTTTTGAACGCGAAATCTGCTTTCTAATTGGTATACTTGAGCCTTTGAAAATAAGACGCGTCTCTTCTTCTTATTTGACGCTTTCATCTTGGTGGTAGCTGGGGAATCCGTATCACCTTCTTTTTCTTTAATCCCGGATTCTGCGAGGAAAAGAACAAATTATTACAGTTCATCATCATCGATTGAGTTCATATAGCTAGTTTATCAATATAGAGACCAGTAACTTATAAGAAAATTGCGCGTAGTGCTATAGTAGTAGACATCTTTATTTATACAGGAAGGGGTCCTGTTACCCACCCATCCCACCCCAGGGGAGGACATCCATCACACAGTAATCTCGTGTGTGGGAAATTAACGTCTCCTGCCCCTAACCCTGCAGGAGACGGGACCTCCATTTATTCGTCCCTATCCGAGAAGACTAGAATATCTAACCATTTCTTGATGTTATAGAAAGATAGCATATTCTTCTCAATTATATTAAGACCCTGAAACTAAAGTCTCACATAATCATATTTAATCTTTACTAGTATTAGGACTGTAAACCGTGCTAAACCGTTTAATGGAAAGCCATTAGTTGAAACGATACAATCGTCTTAAACCATTCACTCTTTTGGCCAGTACACGCGCATAGCCAGTTACAGCAATCCTAATAGTAAAAAAAAAGAGATCCCACAGGGATCAACGAACGCTTTTCATTCCACTAATTTATTCATGTTTTTCTCGTTGCCATGTTCCCACCAATAACGTAGCTCCATTTTCTGCACACTCAACCCACAATTCCTCTATTCGCTCCGACGAAAGGCTAAAGCTCGAAACGTCAGCTTTTGTAATCGTTACGGTGGCCAATTTACCATTTCAACTTTGTTGATATATCCAGACTAATAGTAAAAATGCAATTGCAATGACTCGGCACCACTGTGGTTAGATTATCAGTTAGCCGGATTTCATGATTTGCCCAACCAGTAACTGAGGTTCTGTCGACCTTATTAGGACGCCATGATCGATCTCTTGCTTCATCAGCAAATTAGTTTTCTCCTAGGGGGCTTAGCTAGATCATGAATCATCGAAAAAAGTTTTAAAAAGTTGACTGTTTTGATCATTGAAAGTTTTAGCTCTATGCAGATGGTACTGATAGGTCCTTTGACCGTCAAAAACTGCGGAGTTGCAGGTTGGCTTAACTTGCAAAGAGTGAGGTCTACCCTCTACGAGAAGTAATAATGAACAGGTTGAAAATTCCCAAATATAATCAGTCGTGCCATAATCTTAGGAGCGCTCAGGGTTACTGTTTTATAAATTCATTACAGAATGACAAGGACATGAAGATTTGTAGTCAAAGATCGTTCTACCCACCAAAACCAGACATATCCTTCTCCTCATCAAAGCTAAATCAGTGCAATACTTAAACGTACGTGTACTCTCCAATTTCTGCCACAGCTCACTATGACCTCGTTGAGAAAGCGCAGAAAAAAGCCCACTATAGAACTTAAATTGTTCATGCTAGCAAAACCAGTAGACATCCCAATAATGGCAATTATTTCTTAAAGCACCAACAACACAGCTCAGTCCATTCGCTCGATACAGAACCTCGCTTCGGTCATTTTTTCAAGACAGAAAATCTAACCTCTTGCATGGATCCTTTGCATACAACGAAGACGCTTTTAGTTAAAACTACTAAGCTTGTTTGTTACTCACGGAGCTGTGCGTAGAAAGATACTTTTTTTGGAAACTCTAACTTCAACAACGCCGAAAAACCACCAGGAAAAACCATTTCTTTCACTTATTCATGTGAGGGCGAGTAATAAATGAAAACAATGCTTTGACGTTATCTGTACATGTTCAAACATGAGAATTAGCAGCTCAACTTATTCGGCGCTTGTGGTGCGCATGATCGGTTAGGCCAGAGTCAGTCTTTATTTTTGGTCAACTTGTTTAAACCTTATTCAGTTCATCGATTCCAGCAGTTACCAACATATTTTGCTTTGTTTGTTTCCCCACAAGTTAAAATCAGCTAATATCTAATGAAGATCTTAACCATGAACGTGGAAGTAGACATATGGTCTCAAAGGCCAGTTGTGTGTCGATCTAGTGATACGCGTGACTCTTGAAAACAAATCAATCCTTCGGGCCACATTTTTACCATTTTTTGTGACCCACTGTTCCAGATTTATAGGCATGCAACAGTTTACAACCTTTTTTCATTTGAGACTTGACAAGTTATGACTTGACTAGGTCACTTTCCCGAAATAGAGTGTCCACCGGTGTGAAAAATGAGCTAAAATGAACAACACCTTTGATAATAAAATCATTGCGTGTCTTGGTTAAAATAATAATACTTCGATCCAAGAGTGCCTCAAGAACGCAACTCCGCCTACCTCTAAAACATTTACACCTTCTAATCTGTAGTGAGTGTAATCTCGTGGGGTCAAAGAACCACTTTTAGACAAATGGCGCCCAAGTTGTCAGACGAACCAGCATGAATGACTCTACTGGCACGATTTTATGACATTTTCTGTCTAAAGTGACCAAGATTTTACCAGAATTTTACAGAATTTGACAGTTATCGCGTCGCTCGACAACTCAATTTAAACTCATTGTAAAAACATTTATTACTTAATTTGCATGAGATTCCCTCCATCTTTACACATACCCTAAATTTCCAAGGTTCTCCCCAGTCTTATTTGTTAAGTGGTTCAAGTATTTCACTTCATGATCTTTTATTCTGTAATTCTCAACAATGCATGTTAATAGTATTTCAGCTTTCGCCTTTAAAACCCACTGTTCAAGGACTTAAGAGGTTCATGATATTGCTAATAGAAAACTGTACCAATTCTGTTGCTCTTGAGCTGGCGTGTTTAAGATAAGATTATTAGAAAGTTGTTGCGTTTTTCCTGTCTACGTTTGAATTTTAATCCTAACCACAGGGCTTTCTCGTCAGACAGTGATAAATGCAGTGCTTCACGCATTTTTTATGCTTGTCACGTTTTGATTTGAACTGAAATCCACTTAAGCTCAACATGGAATAAAACTGAGAAAACTGAACTAACGTGTTTGAAGGCTACTTGAAGAAGCACGTCGAAAGAGTAAATACGGACAGTTATTTCTGTTTGAATGAGGCCAATTAATTTCTTCCGGAGAGGGAAGATGAAGTGATCAAAAACATCGCTAACATGTCAAATTGACCCAAAGAAATATTCTCTCATGCGTTTGTCCATAACTCAAAGTCACAACTGGATTGAAATACAGAGAAAGAATAGAAGAGAAGACGATTTGTAAAGTATGTTGTGAGATATGAGAACGCGTGGGTTCCGCTTGAAAGCCTGGTGATAGTCACTAAGCTGAAATACGGATTTTAATTTCCTACGAAGGCCCTGCTCGTGTGCGATAACACAGAGCTTTCTTTGATCTCCTAATGAACATGATATTGAAGTTATCAGTTAGTAATGAAGAGTGGATGTAGGAATATTCGGATGATCTGGTTAAAACATTATCCAATTTAGTCCTTCTCGATGCTATTTTAATTGGATTCGAACACCTTTCAGAGAAATAATATTTTCATTTCCCACTTCTAAAAATAATGATATACAGCTTGACCGAGTTAACCTTTCTTAAAAAGCAATTAATGGACAACTTTTAGCCTTTGCCAGACCCTCAGTAAATGAGAACGATCACGAAAAGAAGAGAATTGTTGCTCAGGTAGTGATCACGCGGAATGAAAACTGTGGAAGCTTCGCAATTTTCAATGTGTGAGACAAAAGCGAAGGAAATTGTACCGGCCGAAAACGTCGTGTTCATCAAGCAGTGATAAAGAAGAAAATTACAGCAACATCGACAAGATTAATTTCCTATCTTTGCTTTTCAACTACTGCTCAAAGCTTTAAAACGCTGAGAGGCAACTAATGTTTCTCTTTCCTGTACTTTGAAAAGTGCGTTAAGCACTTAAACGTTGTGGCTCTCCCAAAATACGATGCGGAAATACATTGAAATCTCTGAAAAAAATATATCCCATGAAAACAAAATTTTCATACTTACCACAATGTTTATCCAACTTATAATCAGGGCTATTGTCGTTCGTTCTTGCCGCGTCGATTTCGACATGTGCTGTTGACTTCTCAGTAGATGGAAATGTTTCCGTTTTTATGATGTCTTCTCGATAATCCACCGAGCCTCTTCTAAGATTTTGCTCTTCATTACCAGAGCTTAGGATACCGTCAATGGAGAAAGTAATGATTTGCCTTGAACCTAGCTGAGCCATAGTTCTTGCGTTGTATACAAGACGCAGAAGATATCTCTAATTCGAGCAAGCTGTCCTGTTTAGCTTTTGCGTGTGGCAAAATAAAGGAAATTAGGGCGGGACCTTATCGAGTGGACCTTGCGTTAACACTAGACAGACAGTCTTATGATTGGTTCTTGGCTGAGGTGCTGATCCGTAAGAGTTTAAAAATAATTTAGATAAGTGCAATACTTTACAAGACAAACAATAACAAAATTGATTTCCTTCAACGGAAATGCCAAAGTAGCTGCATGAGTGTTCAGTGTTGTTAGTGACAGCGGATTAAGAGGCCAGTCTGACGTAAAACATCACACACGACCCAGAGGTCATTTTTCCGTCTCGTAAACCCCGATTTAGGAGAAATCTGGCACGGAAAACGCGCGAACGTGCTCAAACGGCCCTTCAGTAGGAGAGGACAAGTGGTCTTCAAATTAATCAGCATTAGAATTCTTCTCTCTTATGGCATTCACCAAACCTACAGCGCCCTGTCATACACATCACTCATTTCCTTTTATCGGATTTAATCTGTCAGCTATGTCAAAAAAACGATCGTCGTTTAATGGGTTTAGGCACGTATTCAAGGACAGTTCATTTGAACTCAATGGACTTTACGATGTCTATCTGCTCATAGTGGAAGCTTTGCCCGATAAGAGGGGGGATTAACCTGTGAGGGAAAACGGAAAGACTTGCCAGATTGTTTTATTTCCCTTGATCATGTCAAAGTCTAGCTCACTTGTCCTGTGTATTGTAACAGGTAAGAATCTCCAGAGAGCTTTAAAGCTTAAAATTAACAGACCCATTAGCTCTTGGCATTAGTTCAGGGACCAATGTTTGTCAGTAAGAGGCATGTTTGTGGCCATGAGGTATGCTACTTTGGTAAGTAGCAGGCGCTTTAAATTCGAAATACGAAAATTATTTCAGAAAAAGCCATTTTCACAAAAAACAATTAACAGAGTTTCACATATGGATTATTTACGAGCCTCAAGACAAGATAGCTTCTTATAATTTGCTTCCCAGGTGGGCTAAGTTTGGATGACAGACGTGACTCCCGCGAGGATGTTGTGTGACACGTGGTCGATCAGTCAGCTTGCCAAGCGATGACTCGGAGATCATGCCAATCAACTGAACACAAACATCGTTTCATGTAGCTCTGTTTGGTCTTGTGGAAGGTTAAAAAAGTAAAACTTAAGCTTAAGTGCAAGCTTTTCTCTGAAATATCAATTTCCTCCCACTGCTGTTCTTTGTCATCTAACTGATAGTCCCAATGGGGTCATGGCATGGCCAACTTACGTCAAACGGTAATACCTTTCCAATGTTGTCACCAGAAAATGTTTTCAACGATTAACTTTTTTACGGCTAACGGTTAAAGTTTGTAAATTTTTATGCTTAAGGGCTAATTTTTTTAGTCTGAATTTCAGCCGTCTCTTTCCTTTACCCCAAGGGGGGGGGAGGGAGGGGCGCGGGAGAGAGCGCCCCCCTTGGGGTAAAGGGAAGAGACGGCTGAAATTCAGTCTATAATTTTTTGGCCGTTTTACGCCTAAAAGTTAACCCCTTTGAGACCCCCCTAACTTTTATTCTTAGTCGTCTAGCTTTTTTTGGCCTCTTCAAGAAAGAAAATTGTTTATGTTATTTCACAATCATTTTGTAATCACCTTTGCTTCTTTCTAGAAAGGCTCAAAATACACAAGCAATTGACGTCGGCATTGACAGTTTCACCTGGTGTCATTTTATGCTTTCTTGAGGAGGTTAATTCCTTGACTCATTCCAAAGCAAATCAGAAACTTTAGAGATTTGAATCTTCAAGATTTACGAAGAGCGAAGGGTACTATAATCCAATTTAAAATGTAAATTTAATTTTTATTGAATTGTAATTTGATGTTGTCAACTTTGATTCAGTACCTTTATGAGCTAAGTACATGAATGATACATAATTACGTTTCATATTGTAAGGAGAGGACTATTTGCCGTTTTTGAGGGACTCATTGTTCCTCACCATGTATGAAACGAGCTTAAAAAAAGAAAGAAGTCAAAGGCTACACAGAAAACAAGCTTAAATAAAGGAGATCTGCAGCTAAAAAGAAAATATCATAGAGGATGGAAAGTATCTATTTTACACAGAAGAAATCAAATTTATGTCAACATCGCCATTTCATTGCCGTCATTTAGAAGCCGTCTAAAACTCAACGGTTAGTCTTACAAAACAATCTTGTCTTTTGAGCCAACAACTGTTCTAAAGGTTGCCATGTGTGGTTAGTAGTCCATTTCTACCGGAAGACCGAAGATTTTCATAATCACGTACCTAACCACACTGTGGCGTTTTTCACACAAGCTTATTATTGTCCAGTGCCGCCCCCATCGTTTGCCTGGGGAATGTGTGATACCCCATGTATCAGGTTTGTACAATTCAATTACTTTAAACAAACATTTGTGCAAGGTATAACCAGGTGTTTGTAGGTTTGTTTTAGAGAACAGCTTGCTGTGATAAAAAATGTACAAAATTTTGTTTGGGCAAACCACCAAATTAAATGACCTGGATTTGTGGCTGGGGCCCTGATTGCAAACATCATGTTGTGAAAAGTATCCAGGTAGTGTTTACCAAACTTCAACAGCCTTTCAACCTCCCTCGAATACTGCAGCTTAACGAAATAAAGTGGGTAAGGCCAGAATAAATAAGAAACTGGCACATTTGAGCGAAAGTAGCATTTTACTTCGGTGGAAATGAGCTAATCGGCCTTGAATTCCGTAAGTCACGCAAAATAATAGACTTGACTTATGACAAGTGATGAATGGACTTTCGCAGGTTAACTGCGGGTAAGCCTAAGCGAAACCTGAAATATTTTTTGGCCTGAGTTTATACAGTTGCTTGAATTGCAGTATACTCGTGCAAATCGATTCCTTTCATATCATCTATAGTTGAAATCCATGCATCATTCCAAAAACATTCTTTCACCTTTCACTCCCTAACATCTAAATCGTAAAGTTGGACAAATTTCTCCAAAGTATCTCAAACAGAAGTAATTAATTTTACCCTACTAGCAAATAACTTGTGTTCTTTGTCACTCGTTAAGTCCACATCCCCCCTATTTACAAAACCCAACAGAATAACTACTCGGATAAAAGCTACTGAACAGTTATTTTATGTGGTACTCACTGCTTTGCTGTGTAAAGTGCCTCTTACATCGTGGATAAAACCCACGCGTGTCACCATCCAAAAGAAAGCTACTTAACAGTTACAACTAATTCTTTGCATTAAACCATAATATGTGTCCATTCAAATAAACTATGAGCCTTTCTCCATTCAAATAAAGCCAAGCAGTATTTACATTTGGTCCTACAGAATGATTCTGACTTTCAAGTTTGTGGATGGAACCCTAATGTGTAAAAATGATGCAAATGAAAAACAATGTGCTTCAATGTATCTACCTTTTGAGGTGTGCGGTTAAAACCGTATTGTAATGTTCGCAAATGGAGGCTTCTCGACAGAACTTCAACATGACTTCTAAAGTTTTGTTTGGCCAGACAAAACCGCAAAACAAATTGAGTGTATTTGACTGAGAGCCTGCAGATCGTATCAGCGAACCCTTCAGACCAAGGACAGTCTCACATGATTGCCGGAGAAGTTCCCTAATAGGAATTTAATCGTCGCTTTTTGTTTCTTTTGATCGGAGCAACTTGTGGGACGAACGTTTAAGTTCACGAATCTTGCCTAACTCGACTTTCTGATGTGTTCCAAACGGCGTTGAACGGTCATCGCAAGTTCGCGACAACAATGCCGGAGCATAATTCTTGGAATTAAAGAAATCTTACTCTGTGAACATAAATCCTAAACAGAGAAACTTTTTTCCTGAAACTGCAGAAATATATGCACGTAAACGGTAGTAGTGTCGATCAACTCATCTTTGTAGATCTTTGAGAGTCATGTACAAGCATTGCGCACGTTTGAAAACAAGTATATAGCGATGCAATTTAGGTGAGAAGAAACTGAGTTGTATTTACTTATATTTTGTTTAACGATCGAAATGAGAAGAAGTTACCCTATCGTTGAAGCTGTCCCTGAAATATAGCAGGCACCAAATAGGACAGCATGGATAATATTGTGAGCTCGTTTTCGATATATTTTGTGTCGTACTTTAGTTTCAGTGAATGAAAATGAAACGTGTATTAAAGTGAGTTAGGTTCATCTGGCCAACCCAAAGATTCATTCTTTACCTTTTGTGCTATAACAGAGAAGAAATAAAGGACTTCGCCAGAGTATTTCCCTCATACCTGCACGAATTTTCGCACAACATGCATGCAGGGATTATTAATCCGTAGCATGTTTTGAATTCATGCGGAGTATATTACTCCCCTTACCGGTGTTAATTCGTTGTTTTTTAAGAAGGATGTTGATGGGCTTAGTTTGATTTTGACACTGCATCAATTTGGGAAGTCCGGAAATATTGTTAGTCGAGAGCTGGAGTACAAGAATTCTTTTACTGAGACTTCTCGACTGTTCCTTCTTATTACTTAAGAATTTATCCACTGCTAGTTAGGGACAGAGGGGCGCGCTTTGTCGAGTACCTGTGTGTAGCAGCTAACTCCACTAAGGAACCGGACAGCAATATTTCTTTCAATTCAAGTAACCTCTGTATACGTATAAAATCCGACAAAAATAGTATGGCAGTTTTCTTACAAGCTTTTTTTTTTTTTTTTGGCTACCCAGTCAGGAAAATGATTTACTGTATCCAAATAGGCTGTTCCTTTGCCGACGTATTTCAAGGTCGCGGGCCCCGCTGGTGTGTAATTTTGTAAGTCAATCCCCGGATGCATATTTCGCTCGGAATGTGACAATTGCTCTAGGCATTCCCATGTCAAATATTCTCTCAAGAAAATGAAATTAACCCCTAGATGTGATTTTCTTTAGTTGCCGATTATACTAACTTGAATTATTGCCACTAATTTACCCTGATTGACAGCGGTTTTGATAACCGTGTGCCCGCTGTCATTTTAGAATGTTTACAGTACAAACCACACACGCTTTGGTAAAAATGGTTTCGTTATTTTTGTTCAGTTGTTAATTTTGCTGTTGTTTCTGACCTTGTACAAAGGAATAAACCCACAGTAATGTAAATTCCAGTGTTTCAAGGAGAGTCTAATTTCGGGGTTGAGAGGCTGACTATTTTTAGAGACGTGTTTGCGTAAACACTTCACCTTGTTAACCCTTTAACTTCTATGAGTGACCAAGACAGAATTCCTCCTTACAATATCAATACAATATCAAGCAGACAAGTGATGAGAATAAAGAAAAATATCATAAAGGAAAATTTTACTTGGTCCAATACCAAATTCTCTGAACTAATATCACAAGAATCGTATGGCGGGCAATAATGGGAATTCTTTAATGAAATCTTGGGAGTGAAGGGGTTAATTTAGTTTGCTTGGGCTGGGTTTCTGGACACTGAGAGTCTAAACAACTACTTAAAAAGCAGCAGTTATAATCCATAATCTAAATCCTGTTTTGTTAAATTTTAAGTATTATCAGCATCACCCCTAAGACTATGATTCACAAAGAGTTGTGTTAGTGAGTCCCCAACCACATTTCTTAAGCCTATTGGTCTTAAAGGTCGTTTGTCAGGAGTTTACTGACAGATTAGAACCTAGTATCTTGTACAGCATGATATACATACCACATGAAAGTACTGCTTAAAAGCTTTGATTTAATGGTCCCACACTAGGGTTCAATTCACAAAGTTAAAGATGCCTTTCATTATTAAAATGGTAACACACCACAGATTCACCAGCTGGGTTGCATCTTCAATTAATAGTGTATCATAATTCAACTAGAACTGTCAAACAGCTTCAAACAGTAGGAGGGTTTTTCCAAAAGACTTAAGAGTCACACCCTTCTTATGAAGCATGATAAAATTACTTCTTGAAAGTGCTGCTTAGCAGCTTTCAGAGGAATGCATGGTCACACATTGAGGTTTCATTCGCAGACTTAGACAAAGTAGACAATGACACAGACTTCGTTAAAATCACCCTGTATGTTGTGAGAGTTTCCCTATAAAGTTGCTGTACTGAATTTGGGGAAGCTCTCATTGCAATAGTCCCACAATGAGGTTTCATCCTCAAAGTTAAAACCACCTAGAACTATAATGAACGGTAGAACATTACAGTAGTTACTGTTCAGAATCTCTCCTTACAATGGTCACAAACTACGGCGTTTTTATATTGTTACACATTGACTGCAACAAATGGAAATCCCAAAAATTGTAAATTAGTCCAGGTTGATTAGCGTTTCACGGGAACATTACCTCATAATGTGGGACTTCTCTCGACTCAAACAACAGCATGGTATCACAAAGGAATTCTGTTAACTCCATGTAAGTAGTTTTAATATCTGCAATGATACAGGTTATTGCCTGCTAAATGTTCTTCATGGAGAATTAAAATAGCGAGACAAGATCCTATTACTTCTTATCTTCCATGTCCGGAGTTTGAGTGCGATTAGCGACACTAAGCTTCTCTGCGTACACTCCGTGAATATCGAGATTTAACCAGATTTCGTAAGTGACCTTTACGCTCTTATCCTCTGTTAGTCATGGTCTAAAATGCCACTGAAAACAAAACACCCTCTCACGAAAGAGAGTGTGCCAAAATCGTTACGTTAAAGCTCGTCAAAAACGTGATACGCCCCACAAAACCTGTGCAATACTTTCATGAGATTTAAACCACTTGGACAAATCTCCACAGCTCGTGGCTTTGGTTGGTTCTGTTTATTCGTGCTGGAAAGTTTATTCTGCTCTAGACAGAGTGGGATTGTTTTTGATGAAAACAGACGACCGCCGGATGTGGCTTTTAAAATGTCTCTTCGTTCCATAAGAAGCAACAAGGGTTTTAATAACCCCTTTTAACGCAAAGATATAACTTACAAGTGTGTCCTCTCTGTCAGTCAATCAAAAATCAAGTCTACGTCCATGAATCACTTGCATGCATATTTAGCTGATTAAAATAACTTTTCTTCAAGAGATTTTCTCTCATCCGGTTCTTTTAGCCAAACATTTTGATACAAACAGACCGTGCTAGCGTTGGTACTTTGAACCGGCAGGAATCGGAACTCGAAGGACCCTTATTTTTGTACACGGTTAAACCAAGAAGCACCCCATAACAAGATCAGATGTTATCATATCTGGAACGGAAATGGCAATCTGAAAATAACAACTAGTAGTGTGAGGTATTCTTAAAATTTTAGGATTTGCTATGAAATATAATGGAATTTCGCAGCATCCTCTTCGCGGCCAAATTGTCATACCATGATCGTTTGAAAGAGAATTTACGGAAAGATTGCAGTTTCGTAGAAGTTCCATGGCTATCCATAGTAAACATGCAACAGGGAAAAATTATTCCCCAAATAATTCCTTTTAAGCTACAGTCCCAAAAACTGTTCCATTCGTGTGTTAATTAGTGGATGGGCGGGCCGGATTAGCAAACAGGCCCCACTTGGCAATGAAGGATGTGTTGCTCATCAAATATTACTTCCGAGCTTGACTTTTTCTTTCTTTCCTTTTTTTTAACATCACAGTAGAGAATACATCCTTTTGAAATAGCCTTTATCTTGAAAATTAACGATGTTATTCTTTGGTTATTGAACTCCTTGAAATATAGGTATTCAAATATTCATGGAAACAGACGAACGAATCGACAGAATAGAAAAAAAAAAACTCATCCTTCACCGCACGTGATCTGTGTGTCATCTAAGTAACCGAGAGCGAGGGATTAAGATTAAAAAAAATTGTGACAAACGCCATATACGCAGATAAGTGCTGTAAAATGGACAAGAAGACCACAAATATGCAATTGGCACGTAGTACAGATCATAGTTAACAGTCTAACACGGTGAGCAAAATTTCTAATAGACTTTATCAATTAAAGCAGCTATTTAGCGAATTTAGGACTCCCCTGACGTTGAAGAGGCACTTCGTTTATGATAAAACCCAGTAAACTGTTGCTTACAGAGTATACAAACGGCAGTATGGGAGAAAAATTCTCTGGACCAAGAAACTTACTCCACATGAAGTGACACATATACTAGGGTGAAGTCTTGGTTATTCACCAAGTCAACCAGCTTACTAAACTCCTACGCTAGAATAGCGAATAGGTGACAGTATCACAATGGAAGAGGCCGCAACGATTCATACAACTTATTTAATTGTAACACCGGATGAGGAAAGATGAATGAGTCATGACTTGAAAGACAAACACTTCTATACAAAGAGATTGTAGCACCTTCACGATCTTTCTCCATTCAGCACTATGAAGAGGTGTTGTTACTGTTTGGATTACAAATTTGAGCTTTTGTGAAGAAGATAATGAGAAAATTGAATTCACCCTCAGCTGGTGTTATTTTGCACACATTGATTTACAAAGCAATTTGCACACCCGCAGCCAGGCTCCTTTTTACCAAGTGCAAGCATTATCTAAATTCAATGACTCGGATGCCTTTTGATCAGTGCTAGAATTAGTAATTTTAGGAATATGACCATTTGCTCAAATGCAGAAGTTTACCAAGAAAGTTTAGCAAACACTCACCTACCTCTTATTTATCGAAAGTAACGAAAGAGTACTAAGTTAGGTCTTGTCTCAGGTTTCTGGCAACAAAGACGGGCTGAGTAAAAATGGTGCCTTGAGGGTTTGTAGTAACTGTGTAGTAAATATAGGCCGTGGCCGTATTAAATGTTCCATCAATATTGTGGGTGGTAATTAAGTAGTATGAAGGAAAGAAATATGTATTTGTTTTTCTACTGAAACAAAGAGGTCTTCTAGCATAACTTTGTATAAAAACGGGTGCTCTCAAAGAGGATCGCTTCAGGTGATTTTGTCAAAGCCAGACCTTCTCTAAGGTAAACGGCGTCACGTGTTATTGCGGATGCTACATTGTTTCTGAAGATGTTTAAACAGACATCATCAACTCTGAAGCTGATCAAATCGAGACATTGGCGCAATGAAAAGGTCGTTGGTTAGCACAATTGTTCACAGAATTAACGTTCGATTCTCTTTTGTCTATTGTTTCGTGATTTATCCTCTTTTCTGAACAGACGATTGACCAGTATTATGACCCAAAAAAGTCACTGTATTGAAGTTACTATAGAAAACTGACATGTACTCTTTGAGTTGGTTTTATCCACACCACATAGGTTATGAAAGTTTCATTGTCAATTCTTTAAAGATACGTGCACTTGATAAGCAAGTCTAGCGATCATTACTGACTCGCGTTGTTTTTCATAATCATACATCAATAATTTGAATTAAAACATGAGACGATCAGTCTAAGGTTTGATTAATTTTTGAGAAGATGAGGGCAGGAAATAATCTAGTTTTCTATAACGGCCAATTTGTGTCGTATTTTATTTTTTGTTTCCCCACTATTCAATGCTGTGTTTATTTATCGAGGAGAAATCTCCTTTTCCTTCAATGTTTACATATGCCGTTGGTGGGAAAGAAAATATTATGATGTTGTTTTGTGTAAAGCTTTTTGATCGGAAACGCGAGTAAACGAAAAAGAATTAAGTTCTGAAGCAGATCCTATTGTAGATTATCACATAGATTAACAAGCCACTAGCCGGCAGAACTTTATCTGATATTTTGTCGTGAAGGCGTTAAGTAAATAGTCAGAAATGTGCGGTCGCAATAGGTTTTTATCGCTATTTCAACGGGAATACTGAAGAAAATCTTAAAAATTTATTGAGCAACTAAGAGGTGTTAGTTACTGCCTTTAAATAGGTGTATCTTTCATATGTCTTTTTTTTAGTTTTACATCACAAGTTGAAAAATGAAAGTATGTATTATTCCGCAATTCAAAATTTCTCTCTTGAGCTTCAAAAAATATTGTTTTTGTAGAAAGGAACTGACAGCCTTTCAAGTCTTATCTCCATCACGTGACACTTTGTGATGACCCTCTTACTGCAAAGTCCCACCTTAACATGAAAGAATTGATCTTCCGTTGAGAAATCTCAGAATTAAGAGAGGGTACTCGCAGTGGTAGAGTGCAAAAATGGATACACTTAACTTTGGACCGCCTTCTCTTTCAAAACACGAGTCTGACAATGCCGTGAGATTAAAAAAAAAAGCAAAAACATGAAAGTGTACGTCCGTCCTCGCGCTTTACCTTGTTGATAAAAGCATGATTAGTTGAAACTCTTCTCTCTCACTTGGCCTGGTACAGAAATATTCCTAGTCCGCCATTTTTGTTCGAACCATTGCCATGAAAAACAAAGCACAACGGAAAAAACCCCTCTATCAGTAATTTATTGTATCATTGTGAACCTTTTCCCACTATTTTAAATTTAGTTTTAATCAGCAAAACAAAGAATAGGAAATAATTTCAGCTTTTCGAAAGGTGGCCAAGACAAAACAAACCGTTTTGTGAGGCGGAAAGGCGTGAAAAAATTGACCGAACAAGACTGTTAGACCGGCAGAGAACAAGGATTAGTTTTCTAGCTAGTTTTTATCATTTGCACAAAGATTTAGTCTGTTAGTGCGTTTTGTCATTTCATTCTTTGCTCTGAAAATTGACGCTATTAGTTTTATTAGCCATATTAAAATTTACGAAAAATATTGATTCAGGAAGGAGGAAATTCGCCTTTTTTATTTTCCAGCCGCGCTAATGAATTCGATTTCTCATCAGACTACAGAAACTAACAAGTCTTTAAGTTTTACAATTTCCAATTCAAAGTTTTATCACCTACACGCAAAATTGAAATTGGATTAATTTCAATCCTGTGTAAACTGCGTTATTAAGGAAATACGAAGATAAATTTCGGAAATGTCAGCTCAAGTTTATATAAAATTTAAACCTTTAAACCAAAATAGACAGTGAAAAAAAAAAAAAGAAACTTGCTCTGCGTCCTCGTGTTTGGATAATGTGTTGTAGCCTGCCCAACCAGGTCTCGCCAATCAAAATGTTAAGTTTAATAAGTTACGTTTCCAAAAAAATACTCCTACAAGAACCAATGAGTTTTCTTTTAAAGAAATTCGCTGCCGCACCTGAGGTGACAGAGATAAAAAAGACAAAACCTTAAATCAACAGCACGGTTTAGTAATCAAACATCTTTGCACAGTAAACGGCCATTTTTAATTAAAGTTAGTGTTATTAAACTATTGTTGAACACACAAAGCTGCCCCAATAAACAAACAGTGGGTTTTTTATCCCTTTTGTAACCAAGAACCTCTCAATCATAAAACAAGTCCATTTTCCCGCCACAAAATTAGTTCTCGATTTCAGAGATCAATCAATTCAGAATTTAGAGGTGTTTTGATTTCGCGAAAAATTAAAAATTTCAAGTGCTCTTTTTTTAAGAATTGGCTGAGAGCGTGATGCAAGGCTATTTGATCAGCCATTTCCTTGGCTTTATTTAGCCAATAACTTTGAAATGTCACCGAGCTATGACATGAAATCACAGTTAATGATGTCTTTTTAATTCTCTGCTGACAGTCATAAAGAAAAAGAAAAGTATTCACAAGACTAACCCGGTCGCAATTGTCCGAAAAATACTCCGTTTCCTTTTCATTGTGAAGAAATCGTGTCGAAAATGGCTTTATGACCGCGAATTTCCCATCCAGAAATTCGCAGCCGTCCATTCGGAAATGCGCTTCCGTTGTCAGAAATATTTCCAATTAAATTCTGTGTTGCTTGATCCCAAAGCGTCATTTTTTTCGTGTTAAAGTACGATGCACTAATTAAATGTTAAAACAAAGTGAACAGAGGCGAAATTTGTTAGCAAGCCTAATTTTATGTAGCAATGAGATCACACTTTTTAGCAAACTTCCTGGATCGCTTGCAGCATAGGAAATTTAAAGTCTAAATAAAAACTTTTTATTACCTTTATAGTCAATACAGCTAATCCTTAAACAAGCAACAATAAAACTTTTACTTATCCACATGTACAGGCATAAAATATGAAACAACTTCAGTCTTACATGTTTCGATAAATTCGAAACCTTTTGTTGTCGTCCCAAGGAAAACTTAAGACTTGAGACGCGCCACTGCAATTTTAACCGCAATGACGAAATAAGCACTATCCTTCTGCACTGTAATGTTCAAAGCTTCGGAAAGGGCTTTTAACGGGGCACATAGATGTTCGCATCAGATTTGAGTTTTCTACAACCAAAACATACATAATACTGTTGTGATTTTCGCTTACACTGAAGAGGTCAAGTTAATCCTGAACCAGGTTCATAATGCGTAGAGAACGCAAGTTATCGACGGATTTCCGTTTCTTCAGCAAACTCACCACTACCTTGGTGATTTTATAAAAAGGAACTCAAAGAATAAATCAACGACTTTAAACCTTGGAGCTACAAAGAAGTGTAGTTTATCCCTTCCGCAGTCTAGTTCTATGTTGTTTCTGTAACTGATCCCAAACAAAAGAAAAAACATTTTTTGTTATTTTTTGTCGATTGCCAACTCTAATCTTTTAGATTCAATATTGATGCTATGGTCTAACGAAACTGTTTAAATATTTAAATACAAAAGAAATATGATCGCTACTGAACTGAATTTCAAGAGGAAAAATACTGAAATATAGCTTTTCAAAGCAAATTGTAGCCTCTTGAAAACAATGACGGTGAATCTTGGACGAGATTTATAAACTGACTGGAATGTCCTGCTTGATAGAGGCATACCACGCACCAAAATATAAACAACACGCTAGATTTTCCTCTTCAATGACACCGGCAAGTTCATGGTGATCAAAAAAATTAAGCGCACAAAATTTGTTACCTGCACGCTGTCTTCCAAACCTTCTGGAGTATTTCTTTCATACTGGGTCGTAGAATGGACGTTTTGACTAAGTATCTTGAATGAAATAACACGCCAGACAAAACATCGAAATCTCATAAAACAACTTATAAATCACTGTATAGTCTTGAGCGAAAGATTTATCAACATCACTATTTGCGTCATCTCATAGATATTTTGAATCCAGGCTCATCTTTACGGGAATGGTATTACTTTTCATTGTGAAAAATTGCTGACGCTTTAAGTGTTCCATAAAAAACTCAGAACGACAGTTGAATACACAAAAAAAAAAATGTCCAACGCGCACAGTTGATATTTCCTGTACATTATATTATCTGCATGAAACGGCACCGATTTTCTTCTCCAAGCAGTACAATACAATACATTACACAATCATCTTACACACTAAGTACGCAACTATTTACAATATAGTTTTTACTATCTTAATGATCCCTTTCTCTGTTATTTCTACACTGGTTAACACACGCGATTTCTACTGATCAAATTTGCCAAGTATTGGAATAGACGATCGAATCTCGGTTTTGCCCAAGAAAGCGTAGAATTTACAGCGGACTTTTTTATATAGTTATTGCGAGCCTTCCACAGGTTAATTTTTGTACCTTTATACAAGCCATGTTTTCTTAGAAGCTATGATCTAAACTGAACTTTTCACTTTTTTATCTGTTTTTGACAAACGCTACGCACCCAATGAACATTTACTCCAATTACTTGTAAAACACAGACTGACTTATCGATAAATAAACTCGCTGCGTTTTCTAAAAATTTAACAGCTATTTGTTCACAACAGCAGGCGCATTTCTTGGAGCAACGTGAATTTTTTTACCAATAAGTTGTCGGTTGGATGTAGGAAGAGTTTACGGGCGGAGGATAATGCAGGTAGTCGCCTTGATACGGCGACCCGCTTAGATAGCTACACGAAGGACTGACACAGCTGCAGAATTGTCCAGAACCATTTAGCAATGCTCCTTGTGAAAGAGGCGAGTAGGGTTTGTCCCAAGGTCCTCGTTCGCTAATCTGCTTACGATATTTGTATCTGTGATTCTGAAACCAAATTTTCACTTGGGCTGGTGTAAGATTTACGATTCTTGCCAATTCCTCGCGTTCGGGCGCAGATAAGTATCTTTGCTGTTGAAATCGTCTTTCCAAGACAAAAGTTTGCGCTTTTGTGAACAACACTCGCCTTTTTCGTTTCTTCAAATCTTTGTCAGAATGATCCTTTTTGACGGAGTCAAACTGCGAGATGCTTGTTTGTTGGCCGCCTGTGAATATGAAATGATAGTTCTTCAAGTTAGAGTCCCTTTCGATGCGAGTTTCAACAGACTACCAGTAAAATTATGAAGCCTGAATAATCTATTCTGGATTACCTCTATTCACCTTATCTCGAGAATGAAACGCAGAATTTGCTCATTTAAAAGTCCTTGAAGTCAAACAACCTCAAATCATCGAAATTTAATCACGCTAACAAAAACAGAATGAACTTTTTTTTTCAACATGGTCGGTTGAAACAGAACCGGCTCGCAAACTCGAAAAGTTGACAATTTCATTGACATATTTTTCGCACCAAAGCAGAATTAATCACTTGAAACTTTTTCCGTTTCTATTGAGGATATAAGTGGTGATAGAAAAGATGCGCTATTCGCTACAATGCTGAACAACCTCAGATAGTCGCCACTGTATGTTGCACGCCTCTGTGATGCACAATATGCAGCTTGACAGTCAAGTAGCGCAACTTCGAGATTTCTCAGATATGGCGAAGTTTGAAGGGCTTCACTATTCTCAACTCTAATGAAGAAAATGCCTTGCCGCTATCTTTCATAATAAACTCTTAAGAAAGTCGGCTTATCTTCTGCGCTGTACTCGACTCTTTTTGAAATGTTTTTGAATACAGCACCCTTACATCTACCATAAAAAAAAAAATTTAATTAACATTAAAATAATTCGTACTTGACTTGGCCGTTTCTGGCGCGTTCGCCTCTGGCTCGTCTGGACTGGACAACGTCTGTGGAGGGCAGCTCCTGTCTTGAAATGACATCTGTTCTTCGCTCTTGGAATTCAATGATCGAATTCTGTCCTCTGGAAGATTAAGAATGTCTCTTATGGAAAAGGATCCCATCCTCACGTTTCGTGTAAACGGTCTCAAATGGGTCCCATTGTGTTGGATGCTAAGATAACAAGATTTAAAAGCAGGTCGCACGCAGAGGGCAGGCCGGTCCTGGAGCATTGGGCGGGGCTTTACTTCAAATAAATGACAGGCCATTTGAAATAAAACAAATTGCCCTGAATGTCATCAGGCTGTTTTGTTAAGAGAATGCGCTCTGACAAGACTGACACATCAACTGATTGCTGTGAAGGCATGACTAGATGCCTGTCACATCAACGGACCTAATGCGACAGCGCGGCCATTCTCTAGGCGCGAAAAGTTTCCTTTCGCCTTTATTTCACACATGTTTTACCGTGGTATTGCACTCTGTTTATTTAGGTTTTAATTGGATTGGCGGATTAGGAAGTTTACGTTCATTTCTGTTGTCATTGTTTCGTTTATCACAACGTCACGATTTGGAAATCATAAAACCTCTATAACCTTCCCAAACAATTTCTTTTCAATTATTCCCTCTTCCGTTGACAGAGGAGCGACCATGAAGCCTCCTTTGGGAATTGAAAAGTGAAGGACATCAAAGTTTTTTCGAATGTGGATACAATCAACATGATTTGCAGCGAAAAGCTCTCATATCTTATTTCACAGAAGTGACACGGTAAACATTGTCTCCTCTTGAACATCTCAGGAAATTAGAAGTGTTTTGCGGATCGCCCTCCCAAGGACAGAATAGCATTCTACACCGTTGACATTTTACCTTGAACTTTTTGCCACCCATACTTAAATCCACCCATGGGTCAAATGTGTCAGTTTATTTTTATGTTCCTTGTAACGCGTTCTTTTAACGGCGTTGTATTCTTTTTACTGACTTATTCATGGTCTCCCAATTGGACTAATTTATGTTAAAATCTAATTGTTTTCACACACGAGTTTTGTATACAGTTTGTCGGGTGAGTGAATTGTCTTACGTTTTTCGCCATGAATTAATAATAAGCCATGCTCTATCTTACCAGTAGAACCACTGTTTTGCACAATAATTGAAATCAACTTTACAATTAAGAGAACATCTGATAGAAAATGTATTGAAATTGTCAGTTTTTCTTTCTATAACATATGTGTTATATAGTTTCACACAAAATAACCAAATAAGGAAACCATCACAAAGGTTTACATGGATATATATCTTTAGGGCCATTTTTCTTGCTTCAAATTAGATGCTTTCAAAAGAGTATATTCCATTTTAAACGAAGACCTTCACCTCTAGAGTTAGTGGCCAGCGAAAAGTGAAATTTGGCCTTGAAAACTGTAAGTTTTTTCGGGGTTCACTGTGGGCAATTATCATATCTTATTGAGAAATTGTTTATTGTGTTAATCTTTTAACAGCCCTGAGTTCGTCTCTCTCATTGTATTTACCAACTATGTCATTCAAATTTATTTCATCGAAAAATTGACTAGCCTAGTCGCAGAAGAATAGTTAAAAATAATCCCCTTTGTACAGGATTCATTCCTTTAGATCGATAATGAACAAAATCGCGTGGCAGTGGTGGTGCATTGTCCAGTGTTCGTTGAATTATAATGGCTAATGAAAGAAAAAAAAAACTAAAAAAGCACAGGTTAATGGAATTCTTGTAAAGAACTGGGTACATTTTTGTTTTGAACAAATTTTTGTAAGGAGGCGTGTAGTCAGTTCTTCGAGTCTTAGTTTTGGTTAATTCACAGATTTCGTTGTCTTGTATTGACTACATTTAACATTATCACAATAGTTTTGTGCTTGTGGCGCTACGCTTTGTAACAGATTTGTTTAGGCTACGAAAAGAAGCAATTTTAAGACGATCGGCTTTGTTGCCTCTTCAGGTAAGTCTATGTAAGGGGTTGTTGATTCTATTAGCGATAGGGGAGAGTTCAGTCGTTGTAAAAGCGAAAATTCAACATTTTTCGGTGATAAATCTCTTAACAATGAAAACAAACACGCGGAGTAATACCTAAAATTGATAGGCGGTATTAAAAAGCGTGTTAAACCAAATGTAATCAAAGTTTTGTTACTTTGTTAGGTTTGACGGGTTGGTGCTTAAAAAATTATTTTATTTTGTCTAGCAAAATGGCGAAAATACATCTATTTTTCTTGAAGGTGAGATCCTTTGGCCAAAGACCTGTTTGTATCATGACAACGAGAGGCTTTCAACAGATTTTCAAGTGTTACGTGACCAAATCTTATACGTCTCAATTTCTCCCCCACTACAAAACGTGAATTGGAAATCCTTTAGTCAAGAGGTGTAACCTGATTCAGTCCACGAGGGTAAACTTTCAAAGACTGCATGTAAAGACTTTGACTAGTTTCTTAATAGATCAGTTATGTTTGTTTGATAAAACCCTCGGTAGAAATTTTCTCATTGAAAACCTTAAAAAAGGCCGTACGTCACATCTCATTTGTAATTTGCTCCTGGGACTCTTGCCTAAAATGTTTGCATTATTTATCACGCGCCATATATCGACAATGGTTTGCTTGTTTCCATTTACGTGTATGGCTATGAGAGTAAACATTGTGTGGGATTCACTAACAATGAAAAAAAAAACTTTTCCCTCGATCGACTGACAGATGTGACATTTCGTCTAAAATGAACAATTGTAGCAAGGCAACTAAAGAATTGGGCAAAGAATAGGTTTTAATTCATGGGGAATAAATTAGATGACCCTTTTATATTCATTGCTAATAAGTATAGACTTAGTTTTTGAAAGTATCTCTTAGCCATGACTAAAATTTCTAAAGGTAAGTTGTTATTAAGTGCACGCGATTTATTAGGGTTTGTCAAAACTTCTGCAGATTTCTTTGACTGATCGAAGGGGGTCCAAGCTAACTCTTGAATAACCATAACATGTTACCCGTACAAACAAAATTTTCTTTGTTTTTCTAAAGACGAGTCGTACTTATTTACATACGATGTGACTTCAATAGTTTAGACTTTTCAAGGGATATTTATAAAATCTAAAGAGGCTTCGAAAAAACATCTCTGTAAACGGCTTTGTTCTGCTTTGTAAGCACGCGCCATCGGCTTATGAGTCTGCGCGCACCACATCTCCGTACACCGTTTGTTCAGTGTGCCTCACACACACACACACACACACACACACACACACACACACACACACACAAAAATACCTTGTTCCATTTGTAATTCCTCGCACGTGGTAAAAACTGGAATCACAAGCCGGCTCTCCGTGGGATGTAATAACAGACAAGAATGTAACCCCGTTTATCAATCTCCGCCTAGAATGTTCCTTTCTGATTTTGCACGAATCAAGCATCTTTGATGGATTCTTATACCGGGCTGAAAATGACATGAGCGGAAACAGAACGTCTCTCCACTTAGAAATGAAGATGGTTCTAATGAAATAGATACAGGGCGATGTTTGACTACCGAAACAGGACGCTTAGTTGTTTGCTCATGAAATGATTCTTTGTGACAATTTACTTCAACTTTCATATTGTTAAAATCATACAACATAGAATGGATCACATCCGCACCACGGACTGTCCGTACATGACGAATCCGGCATTTTGGGACCGTTGTCAAATTCATAATTATGGTCGTTGATTCCGGAAATGTTTACTGCGTGAACAAACTATACATGGTCTGATGCAGTTTCGAACGATTTCTACGGCTCGTGAAACACACTTTAACTACTCAAATTAAAGCGATGGAGAAGTGGCAGGAGTGATCATTTCTTATTTGAATCTAAATAACTAACGTGACACGCTATGATTTAGGTTGATCGACGAAACGGATTATCTTCTATGTTCCAAACACTTTGACCTGCATCATCGCGAAACGTAAACGGCTCAATAAAAATTTTTCCCCCAGGCAATGAAGGATTAATTCTTGAAAACATTAAAGGAAAATTAAACAAATTTATTTCTGTGACAAAATTAGCAGGAATTCAAATTTTTGTCGGTCGTATTTTAGGTCACATCAAACCGTGCTTCACTGAAAACACGTTTCTGGTGTCGTTTCCTGTATTTTTCCACCTAAAAATAACAGTTCCTATACCCTGAGGCTAGAAATATTTTTAGTGTTCAGGCAGTTCTAGTTTAAGTTTACCAGCAAAAGAGCTCTATCATGGAGGATCTAATAAAGACAATCTGTTTTACCTGGTTAACGATATATTTTCGGTCACAACCAGCTGTCCCTTTTGACTGAAAACAGGGCGACAAAACCATTTCAATGTCCTTGAAATTAAAGACTTCTCTCCTCTTGGAACGAGTTAATTTTATCCACAATCCTCGCAAAACTGTCCAACCAAAACTAATGAACCATCCCATTCTTAAGCACATGGTTTTAGCGAGAATTTTTGTTGAAGTAATTTTGTAAGCCTACCCCATAAAATATTGATTTGCTTCACCGCTGTAAAACGATATGCACTACTAGATACGACAAAAAATATATTATTTGCATCACGGTTCAAGTTCGGTTTTTATCAATTTTAATCCATTTTAGAGTAGTATAGTTGTTCCTTTTAAAGGAATAACTGTTCTTTTCCTTGCAAAAGAACTTTGATTCAAAGTAACACTGTTGGACCATTTGTTAACTTGTTTCTTAAAATTACTTACAATGAAATGTCCAAGTCAAGAAGTAAGTATTGTATTGTTCCTGAAATTTACACTCGAACGTACACTCTGTTGTTGCGCACGGCATCGCAACTTCATTTAAGTAGTAAAATCACATTCACGGAAGCAACGCATTCAGCCACGCGGCACTTGAAGGCCCTCGATGTGTTTCAAGAGTTAATGTTAGAGTAAAGCCTTTACACGCTGTTGAGATCTGAAGATGTTTTCATCTTATAGAACGCAATGGCTCTCTTGAAAGGCTTTCAAGCTATGCTCTCATAGCCCAAGTGGGCGGCCCTTTTGGTGTAATACGATCGCCTTATTGCGATATAGTCACTTACTGAGTGGTTTTTGCAAAACCGTCGAATTTTTTGAACACTAATTAGTGGTTGTTTGGAAGAACGGGTGCTAATGGCTCGGCCGGTAGACAATAAAATTCGCCGTTCTTTTTCATGTCGTCTGCGCGCCTCTCTCGTTTAAACGGTTTTCTACTGAAACAAAAATAAGGATGCATTCTTCACGCTAAAGGAAGAAAAGAGCAAGAACAAAAAATAAAGGAATCAGTCCATCTCTGGGCGTAAGATTTTAATCCTCCCTAATTGAACTGTATTAGACGTTTCAGGTTGTAATGTTTATTTATGAGCCACGCATTGTTGAGTTTATGTCAGTCAGCCAGTTGTACGGAACACGCGAAAAACAGAAACACTTTTGTGTGTAGAACTTTCTATTGATTCATAATATTCACAGAGCTTAAATTAGAATATCTTTGCCCTAATGCCATAATGGTCTGCCTGTCGATCAACGAGTGACACGAGCAAACAGTTTGTTTGAATGAGTTGGTTGTTAAGCAAACACGTTTAGCAACGTAATACCTTCTTGTACTTCATCTCCGCGACTGTAAAATATTTATGAGCTTGTGAAACGTTCGATCATCCCAATTTTGCTTTTGTTTTTCATTCTCTCTCTCCAGCGCAAGGGAAAGGCGTTGGAAACCGTCTTTTATTATTGACGAAGAAGATATATCGCGAAGTAAATGAACACCGAAAAGAGGTCAGCTGAACGCATAAGAAAACAATGAAGAGGACTCCTTTTACACGAGGAGGCAAAGAAAAAAAAAATCTTTGCCTGTTAAGTAGCTAATATCTTAAGTACTAAGAAGGTTCTTAACAGGTACTGAAACGAGCCTTTGGTGGAGGTCGAGCAAACGAGCGTTGTAAAATCTATTCAGGGCGCCTGTTGTCTCAAAACTTCCTTTTCGACCCCTGCGTAGCTCGCCGCGTGCTAAAGCCCGACTCACCGGGCCGGCGTAAAGCCAAGATCTGGTGGTAATTATAACTTTTGGAACGTACCTGTTCTGGTTGGAAAGCCTTAACCAATGCACTCTTGTAGAAGGAAAATATTGTAGTTCATGCCGTCAGGACTTCGGTAATTTTTTCCCTTTGTATAAAGATCGTATTTATAATGCCATCGTTTCAATGACAATGCGGAAACGCTTCGCAAACTACTACTCAGTTAAGTTCACTGTTAATATACTCAGTTTTCGCCCGAGGACGAATAAGTCCTTAAAGTAAATGGTTTAAGAATTGTCTTTCAGGTGTTTTTCTAGTGCTATTTACTTTAGTAAGGACGCGAACTCGTTCTGTAAAAATACTTACAAAACTGCTCGGATATCAATGTCTGTCTGCCCAATTTTATTTATAGCGCACCCTTTGTAAGACGAGAGAAAACGTTTTATCTCTTAATTCTTTTGTGAAAGTCCTGACGGTTTGCGCCAAGCTAACGTAAACATTTTGCTTTTTAGGAAAGATATTAAAATGCAACTGGGACCCATTAATGAAGCGTTTACAACCCCACAATCAAACGAACATTCGTGTAATTAAAATGTTGACAGTTTCCAAATGCTCCTCGTACAATACGTAGAAAGCCACTTGGTGAACTAGCTTAGCAGCCGGTAGTTTTGAGAGAGAGGCGGATTGTAAATAAGCAACCACTTCTAAAAAGTGGTATTTCTCAAGAATTCAGTCTATAATAAAAAAAAATATGTAATAAAAACAATAGTATATAATACCTTCAAAGCACTCAAACGTGTGCGTGATATCGTAAATAGGTTCAGGGGAAAGTAAGAAGGAAAAAACATCGAAAGCCGGAGCGATTAGCAAAGGTGCAAATTTTTATAGATTTTATCACTAATCCAACAGCTCTCTCTTCCGATCGGCCATTAGTTGGTGTTCAACCTTTCAACTTCGATTACAACGATATTTCAAAATGTGGAGAGGCGTGAATAAGGCTACATGAACTGAGTCCTTGAGACGTTTGTATGGGTCGTGAGTTGAGGAAGTGTCTTGAAATTAGTTTGGACGTCAGAACTCCAATAAAGTGACCCATTCAAGGGAAAGCAATGATTGTTTGTGTTCCAAGCGGGGGGAAACAAGCAGTCGGGTCTCTCCGCCCAGCGTGACATGTCAGATGAAGCCTTTTAGGGCAAATCTGTCATTCGAAAGAGGTTTACGTGTGACAGGGCATTCAATTGCTATCTTTCTAATTAATTGTGATGTCAACTTCGTCACCACCTTAACCTATCAATAGAAGTTGACTTACGCGAATTTGGGCAACATTTGTTTAATGTCAAACATCTTGTTCAACACTTGAGAGCCTGGGCACGCCCCAAAGTATAAGAAGTTTGGCTGCGAACCGCTTCGGATCGAGCATGACTGAAATGCGACTGTGTTTGGGTTTGTAATGGCACTCATCTGAAATCCATGTCCGCAATCGATCGACCCTTCGACATGACTTCGTTCTCCGTCAAGGACATCCTTAATCTACCAGAGACCGGGTTATGCCCGTCTAAAAGCGAAACAACCCATGAATCGTCCTCAACCGAGAGTTATCATTGCCCTGGCGGAAACACTCATTCTCCGTCATGTGGCTCTGCAGTGTGTAATCAAGGCCAAGAGTACTCCTATACAAGTAAGAATGAACTTGATTTTGTATCTTTGATCGAGCGAAAAGTAAACGCTGGTATTTATGAAGTGCTAAAATCGATAGCTGGTAAAGACCTCGCCGCAATTCTCGATAGAGTTTGTTCTGTTTCTTTTGTAAACTACGTGCGACGCGACGGATTTTTCGCATACAACCGAATTTCTTTTCCGGAAAAATACAATGACGCGTTTTACGAGGCAATTGCAAGCACGACTGAAAGATGACTGCAGTTTCAAATTTTAATTGAGTGAATGCCATATTGCTTCCAGTTTTGAAGGCTCTTTTCTTTATGCGCCTCGTGGAAGGGATAACAGGCTAATTGCTGGGGCTTACAATTCCCCTAATTTCTTGCAACTTCACAGCTCTTTAGTTGCGTCGTAGATATCGTTACATAGGCGAAACATTAATGAAATTTTTTGTTTTTCCGCCGTAACAGATACACATCCGAGCCCGACAGAAAGGCCTTCGACGTCCTCAGCGGGCTCCCAAGAAATATCTGAGCGAGAGGAAGCGTCCGATGACTTGAACGATCCGCCGAAAAAGCGGAAACGAAGAGTTCTATTCACTAAGGCGCAAACTTATGAACTCGAAAGAAGGTTTCGTCAGCAAAGGTACCTCTCCGCGCCGGAGCGCGAACAGCTCGCTAGAATAATCAATTTGAGCCCGACGCAGGTGAAAATTTGGTTCCAGAATCATCGATACAAATACAAGAAACAGAGTTTTGAAAAAGGAGTAATGAATGAGGGACCTCCATTGTTCACTCCGAGAACTGTTCCTGTACCTGTGTTAGTGCGAGATGGCCAGCCTTGTCATGGTGCTTCGGTCAATAGTTTTGGATATTTACGACACGATCCTACAGACTACTATCATTTTCCTCCAGTAAGTTCGTCATACATTTCTCCTAGCAATCCTTATTGGAGCTGGTAGCGTGAGCATACTTTGTACAACGCGTGTTGTGAGAAGAATTCGTAGAACAATGCAGATCTCCTTGAAATAATCTGTCACGGAGAATAGTACAAAGTCAATTGTAAGCTTATAAGCCAACATTGATTTCAAAAACCTACAAGGGCAAAGGATCTCATTATTTAAAGAATCTCACAATATTTTCCAGGTTTGATGTTTTTATTAGATATTCTTCAAGTTCTTTGAAGTTCTCTTTCGACAAACGCGCAGCATAAGCTATTTTCGTGTGATATAACAGCTGTTGTCTTTTACGTCTTAGAAATGATTTGAAAAGATTTTCGTTTTTATCCTTTAAAAATTGCAAGTAACCAGATTTTATAGCAAGTGATTTTGTAGCTGTTTCTTTTAAATGAAAATTTTTGATTTCGTAGTTATTTTTATACTATAAGTTGCTAGGCTGCTTGAAAATTGTTCCTAATGCTTTTAGTAAATGCATGTCTGAAATTATGAAGATGGAGATAAGAGCCCATCATTTTTCAGGAGATAATCCTTGGCAAGCTAAACTTAAATTCTAATTACAAATCTTCTCGTTTTCACTAAAATGCTAGTTATTTGAGTTTGGCGTAAATGTCGGCAGTAATTAGCTAGTTTTCTTCGCCAAAGCAGCTTTTCGTTTCGCTACACGAATTGTCACAAAACATTACAACCGCAATGCTGGGCGCTCGCGAATGAGTGAATCAAAATTGACAACGCAATATTTGGCAAACAACACGTCTCGTTCTACTTAAAGGATTTTATGAGATGCTCTCTAACACTTTGACACACAATTTTCGCACTTAACCCGGAGCCTGCTTTTGTGAAACCAAACAACCGGAGAAATTCTCCCATTAAGAGATGAAAGTACCAGTTTTTGTTTTCATTTCAAGGTGAAGAACGGGAAAGGGTTGTTACGGGCTTTGGTCGCAGTGTTAAATGGACCATGGAATCTGCTCGTAATTGATTGTTGTTCATGTTTACTCGATGGAAAAAGAGGAGTGGTCAGTGTAATTTCTTAGACTAGATCTTTACCAAATTGAATCAACGCTAGTTTGCTTTCGGATTAGCTCAAAAGAAAATAGTGACAATCGACAGACAACATGAGCAAATCGCTTCGATATCACAGAGTTTGACACAATTAGAATAAGTTATGCAATATGAAACCTATAGAACTTCCTTTACTGTGAAGTACAACCTACATTGTACTGAAAGTTAAAGGCAAAATTGGTGCTGTGCCTCGTTTTATTGAAAGCTTCAAGTCGCAAATTTAAAAAAAAAAACGAGAGAATCGAAAAGAAAACATCATGAATAAAACATTACCCACTGTTTCACTTATACCTCTTTGTTGAAAAGTGTTAATAAATTAGAGAAACAAAAACATTATGTTGGAATGATTTCGAGTGTTAGAAGCGGGAGTGCTAACGAAGAGCGAATTTTCGAGCACTTGTTTTGTACTCGAGAGCAATATGTCAAACTTATTCGACTTTTCAAAAAGGTTTTCACGCTTTCGTGGTCAAGAGTAGCTTTGGCGACGATGGAAAAAAGACAGATACAGTTGTGTAAGACAGTTCTAGGTTCGAATTTTTAAGTGTGAGATTAAAAAATTTTCTGCCTCTTCAGTCTCTACGTTATTATAATTTCATTTCACATCACAGAAACTAATACTTTCACGGACACGATAACCGCCGCGCGCAGTGCGTGTACAAATGAACAAAGTCGTATTTATTTTATTTAATTTATCTCAGTTATAGCTGACTACTTTAAGTAATGGAACACAATTAAACATTTGAAATAAAACGAAAAATGAAAGCTCTGTATAAAACGTGCATGTCTCTGTTTTGTTATTTTCAAAAATTGACCCACATGGCCACAAAGACACACATGCCAATCTGGCCCAAAAAAAATCCAATTTGAGGATGATTTCCCAGGCTAAGCACTCTAGTATAACTGCTTCTTCATATTGTAGATTTGAGATTGTGGCAAACGAATTAATAGCAATAATGCCCAGCCAAAGTTTGCGGGAATTATGGTATTAGAACTACTCCACTAGATTAATATATGGAGACCTCTCACACTGAAATATATAAACCTATGCAAAGTGGTCTCTGTGTTTGAAGGGGGAAATCACTTATATCGTAGCTGAAATTATACAAGGTTGTTTTACGATGATGTGAAAGTTCGTGGATGATGTTTTTGTCTCAATGAAATATGACAGAAACATTTCTCTTTTTTTGTTAATATTATTGACAATGTGTAGTTAGAGAGAGGTACGCGTCACAGGTGGCAGTGATGCTTAACTGACCCGCTGATGTAAAAATGTCTGATATTTTATGGGAAGTTCTGGCTGGTTCTCTCTTCAACATTGTTATGTCTTAGTTACAGTTAACCTTTCTTTATCGTCAGATTTAAGTTATATCCATTGGCTTTTTTCCATCTTTTTTTTTCTGTGAGCTACCAGCCAGGAGCACTTCTCGCAGCTGGTGGTATGGAATAAAATTGGGGCAAAGGCCACGAAAACACACAACATCATGTGGAGGTAGCGGACATGCGATTCGTTTCTCGGGAAATAAATGGAGGTGTTTCCCGCTTCAACGTGCTTTTATGATTTGTATTGCTTTGGATATAATTCAAACTTCATCTTAGTATTAATGACAGCTCTGGTACATTAATAGGCGTTCTTGTCCATGTTTCAAGTAAATGCAAGAACCTTGCTTATTGTTTCAGGATAAAATCTTATATTGGAAGGACTGTTTCTTCTTCGACTAACAGGGCTACTTCAACAACTGGAAAACATTCTTGTTTTGAAATATTCGAATGTCTTTAATGCATCAAACGTGGTAGAACCTTTAACAACAAGGGATCCAGTATTAATTTTTAGTTGGAGACTAGTTAATAAGAGGAGATGACATCCCACTCATATTTGTGTTAGAACTTACTATCAAAAGAAATAAAATACCTGGCGGTCTAATACAGAAGTTCGGCCCCTTTTGAAACTTCTAATGGAAGAGATAATTTGGTTTGTTCCCTGTAGAGCAAGATGGTCGGTAGACGAACGTCGCGACTGAGGCTGTGTTTTTCCCTTCGTTTACATCTGTTAGAAATTCAACATCTCGTCACAAAGTAAAGGACTCATTGACTCCGCTTCGAATAACACTGAAAATATTCTTAAAGTTCAATTTGAAATGATTTCGTCAGTTCGCTTCAGTACGCCATAGCCGAACGTGGAGAATATACGAACCGTCAACAACCTGAGACGCATTCTTTAAAGTTACCCCTACGTGTCCCAGAGAACACTATCCTTAAAGGAAGATCATTAAAATGGGAAACACTTTTTAAAATCACTGAATTAGTCGGGTAGGTCT
This sequence comes from Stylophora pistillata, assembly GCF_964205215.1. Classification (NCBI taxonomy): domain Eukaryota; kingdom Metazoa; phylum Cnidaria; class Anthozoa; order Scleractinia; family Pocilloporidae; genus Stylophora; species Stylophora pistillata. Next base: position 19,760,542 of record NC_142532.1, read on the forward strand.
TAAAACGCCATAATTTACCCGTAACACGTATCGAATTCACCAGCCAGCAAAGAGGCAGCCTATCAAGTAAAGGAAGTTCAGTTAGCCTTCACAATACAGCTTCGAGAATTGTTTATTTTCCTTCAAGAGACTGCAGCGAACTTTTACTCGAAAATTTTTTCAGTGAGAATAAGAGGTTGTGCTTCCTTTTTTTTTTGTTTTTGTTTTGTTTGAAATCCATACTAATTTTTTACCATGATTAATGGGTTGTAACATGTTGCCATGTCGAAAGGACTTCACAGACTAAACCTGCTTTGCATACCATGACATTTCGTTTAATGGGCAGTAGGTGAAAATTTTAAACAAAAGCAACAGAATACCTGAATGTTTTTTTTATCAGAATAACTGTTCTTTACAGTAACTGAATAAAGCTTTTTTTTATGCCCACCCTATATATATATCTATCTACATTTGAATATTGACAACAAAGTACCGCTACATACTCTCTGCGTTCTTTGCGTTTATCTGCTTCCGTGACGTCTGAGAGCCAAGTTCTGCTACCATTTACTCTAAGTCGAAGTTCTTGAAATTGACTTCAAGCTCCGTAACAACTAACCATTGTATTAAGAGGGAGTCAGTTCCGATTTTCGAAAAATGTGCATATCTTACAATTTGAAAGTACATTTCCACAAAAAATTATCGATTTTCATTTTCAAGAGTGAAACTGATCTTTTCAATTACTTTGAAGACCACTCCTACAAAAAACAGATATGGGAATTATTTCGTCTTAAAACTAATCCTGTAATCTCCATCCTTGCACTCCAGCACTCTGGTATCAGTTGTTGATCCCCATTCTTGTATTCTGAAATTTTTTAAAGCGATAGTATCTTACGTAAATAAACAAAGCCTTCAGATGAGCGACTTCCACACCCGCAGGATTTGAAGATGACGCTGTTACTACTGCAAAAGACGTAACTCTAGGCATATTGCATTTATCGTCTTCAAGTTCACAATTTCAACTTGGAAGGTATTTCCGTTTTGTTTGGGATTATGAATAAAAGAGGACAGCTAACTAAATAGAAGCAGAAGAAAGTTTATTTGAAACTTGAAGCACCGCTGCATTGCGATTCGACTCGACATCTAGTCGTCGAGGAAAGTTTATGCTCACTTCAGACCATTCTATAGATTTGAACTTTAAAAACTTACACATATTTCTAGCGCGATTTCAAAGTCCGTGGTCTGTGAGTACGTCTGTTTTATCTCCACCCTATTTATGACAGACAAACGGAGCTTTAGACTGGTGAACCGGGTGATAAATCTGCCCTAAAATTTATTACTTACACCATAACTTGTCACGTATTATGGCGCGAAACTAAACTGAGCAGCTCAGCGACTACTCTTGGTTAATTTCAGTGGCGCCAAAGTGTCTGTAAAATGCACTCAGAGCAACAAGCCGAGAGCCACCTTTTAAGAGAAAAATTCGATGTTTATCTCCTTTTAAATCCCAATTTCTTGCTATTACATGGATCTGGTTTCTTAACTGGTGCCATTTCACAATGAAGGAAGTATTAATGCTCGTGTTATCAGTTGCGTTTCTTTAAATTTCAAAATAACTCAAGGGCTGCAACAAACGAAGCCTTTTATGCGAGCATGAAACGAAGCCGCCTTCAAAACATAATCTACATCGATAGCTACGTCCTGATGCAGAAGGCACCCCCTTCTTTGAAGCAAAACTAGAAGTCTGAATGCGCTGCGGTTTCCTAAGTGAAATGGTTTTGCGGTCAAAAAACTTATTATGATAAAAGGAAAGGCTCCATGCTAAGCATGCATATTAGTATCGATGTTCACACGACCTGAACAAAAAGATCATCGACACTCACAAGTGAAGGGTGACCTCTTTATGAATTTAGGAAACAGCAGTGAATAAGCTTGTAAGTGGCTTAGCGGTTTGTCTTTTTGCTTTCTTAAACCGGTGACATAGCAAAAACACCGGTGAAGCGTTTTGCGTTATTTTATCAAGCGAAGTGGTTCTATGACAATCCAATTTTCATCCCCCAAAGACAATCACACACAGTGGAGTGTTATTACAGTACGAGTTGAACCGTTAAAATCTAGTGACTTGGTTTTAAAGAGTTTTTGATTGTAATAAGTGCTTTAACAAGTCCTTGAATGTTTCCATCGGGATGCTTTTTTTATGGAAACGGAAAATGTAAATTTTCTTTGCGGACATTATCCTCTCGCCATCGGTTTTGACTATTATCTTCCAATAGCAACTAGGCTGGAAGGAGAAGATGAAAAAAATAGGGGTAGGAATCGTTCACTAAATATGCTGTCGTTTTCATCACAAGGGTGAACATGGTATGCATAAGCAGTATAAAAGGCCAGTGGAGGGACGACCACTCGACCTTTCTCAAACTGTAGTGAATTGCGGATTTCTAGTTACTTTATTCATAAAAGCAGGCTATGAAGCGGTTTCGGATTACGTACACTTAACGTTTTGAAGAGCTCACGTGGTTTCAGCTTCTGGAGATAAACTTAATACGCCATATGTTCCAGAACTGCGTTTAATTCGTATAGTATAATATTGCCAGGGATGCGATAAAAGAATTAAAAGGAAGGAGATAACGAAAAGATAAGTCTTTCCCCACGCGAGCTGGTAGGTGTGGGCGCGACGTGCAAATTTTGGTCTTCAACAGGTAGTCCATCGGCCCCCTCGTAAATGTTTTTACAGAGTCAGCGTTTGGAACTGTTCCAGAGAAAGAATCCCCTGTAAAGCTTTTGAGGCTCATAAGTGTTGGGTTTAACCAGCTGATTGGGAAGAAAGCACAACCGATATGCCATTGTTTAAAGTAGACAGCTGATCTAGGAGCTGTATGTAAATGCAAACATGGCCGCAATACCAAAATTAAAATGAGCACTTCTTGACGCGCTGATAAAACAAACCGTGAATAAATACAAATCGAAACGAGGGATTGTATCGCAAAAGTTATGAGAACTTTAATTTTGGTAAAGAATCGTATCAATTGTGGTCCTTCACAGTGGATAAATGGCTGCATACCCGTATCATAGCTGACCACCACGGAATCGCAAACTTATTTCAAAATAGTTCAATCAGTCGTAATTGCTCTGCACCTCAACTTGTCGATTCTGGTTTTCAAACCCAACAACCTCGTGTTAGTTAAGATTTAGTCTCCCTAAATTGCTGAGTAGTATCAAAGGTTCGCCGAAGAATTCGTACATTCAGTAAGATTTTCATTACAAGCGAAAATGCAGTCTGTGAATTGTTCTTTTCAAGTCGAGGAGACTGGCTGACTCAGATGTGGCTGTCAGTCCAGCATTAGTTACATTCGGTGCAGCTGGCATTAACTTTTCGATAAATGTGCTTCTTTCCTCCATTGTTCCACTGAAACTTAATCCACCGAAATACTACAAATAAATAAATGTGAGATGATTTTTTTACACGAAGCGCGAGGGCCAGCCGGGGAACTTGAACAACCCATGTCCAAATAACATCCTTTAAAAGTATTAAATCGAGTCGTCGAGCTAAAGTTAACTTGTGTTCCAATTTTTGCTCTGTTTACTAGGTATGCTTCAGGAGATAAATAAGCCAGATCTATGGGAAAAAACGCTTTAAGCCACCAATAGGCGATCATGAAATCCTCATTATATATATGATCAAAGCAAGTCATTGTAATTGTAATACATGCTGCTAACGTAATAGTGCGGGTAAAAGTTGACTTTCCCATGGGCTTTATTTAAGTTTGCGTTCATAATTTTTTTGGAATGTCAAACAAGCTAGAATTAGCTATAGCCATAACACAAACCTATTTGGCGCTCAGCATCGAGCATAAATTAATGAATAAAAGAGGATTGTTTCACGCCTTTTGCTGAATTTGGTGGGTTGGACAAATATTTTAGCCTCGTCGAGTTATGCTTGGTTTGTTTCAAGCCACAAACGAGTCTTAAAAGAAGTCTACGATGTAGAAGGTTAAAGAAAAGCTCAAACATAAATTTCAGTTGACTTAAATCACAACATCAGAAGCTCACTTTAAATCCAGACAGGCAATTGAAATAATTCGGACTTTCCGTAGGGTACAATTCTCGTTACTATTGGATTACTGTCGCAAATTTCAAAGTTGCTTGTAAATCGAAGCGCAAACAGGATATTCATATATAAGAGTAACAATTTATTGGTTTCATCGAAGAATTAGCTGTACACTAGTTTACAGTGGATGTGAGCAGCGATCTAGCAAGTTTTTCCTCTGAGATGTTCAGTTCTGAATGTTGTGATATAGAGTGGTTCTTCAGACGACAAAAAAGCAATGCACCTTAAGCGAGTGATTTCTCTTCGTGACTGAAATTTGAATTCCATGCAGGTAGTAAGAATTTTGCGCTAAAAGCAACTGGATTTATTTTTTCACCTTACGACAGAATCGCATCAATTTTGAACTTGAATCGTGACTTGAATCACGACAATGTGGGATAAAGAGTAAGAGAACAATTTACCAGTCAAATAAATACTTAGTTGGTCGATAACTATTTTTCTTTCTCTAAACGAATAGTTAATATCCGCCAGAGGTCTAGTTGGCTAGAAATTGAAATATTCTCGAGCGAATGCCTCATGCTGTGGCAACGTCCTTGGCCAGTTTGGCTTGGCACGTTATATTACTAACGAGAGCTACAAACTGAATCAGCCGTTAACTGTAGTTCGAATCTTTCTCGTCAATAAATGCCACAAAAAGCACAATTACCTTCTCTTTTTTTTACTGGTTTCACCACGAGCACGCGGCCTCAAAAGCTGCTTAAAACTTGGTCTAATCAAGAACCAAAAATATCAGGGATACCATTGGGCCTCTGCGCTGAGTCAGAAAGAATAATTCAATTGTTTCAAACGGTGCCTTATCTTTTAGCATACAACAACTGAAACAGCACGCGTCGCTGAATGAATTTATTAGCTGCAAAGCACTTCACTTGCTTGGAAACTCTGCCCATGACATTCTATGATGTTCTTCACGTCAAGTTTTTGCATAGAGAGATAATTTCTCTCACTTTTCCACCCGTATTACTTTTCATTTAACCTTTTAAAATCATGAGAGATAAAGCACTTCAAAGATATGCTTGGTTATGAGTTCAAGAACAAAAAAGGCGGGTTGTAATTTCTTTTTTTTTGGAAAGTTTTCTTTAGGTGGAAATAAAACCTTGCTTCATCTTGGCAAAGTTTGGAATACAATGCAAATAGAGTGATGGTTACTTCCGATATAATCCTAATAAAGTTTAACCAAGTAATCATGGTATGAGGAAAGGTGTCCCCCCTGTTTACTCAGAACACATTTGCAGCCACAGGTTCATTTCCTTTGACAAGTTTATCCTTTTTGTCCTCCGCTTTATCTATGTAATAGAAAGTGTCTTTCGCGTTCACGTTATCTATTTATAATACCGCTAGTATGTTTGGCGCGCTTGAAATATCTTTATGAAGTTTTACGTTTCCTTGTTTGTTTTTGGTGGTAGAATTCTTGTGAGAACATGGGAGCTGTTCACAATGGAAATGAACACACAGCCTTGCTATTCAATAACACGTTCTCCTTTTTGTCTGTCTGTCGGAAGCACATTAGAACAAATTAGAACGTTAGGTAAATGGCATATCTCACAACGCTCATGTCTCAAAACTTCAAGAATCTGAGAGTTCATAAAAGCAATGTTGGAGCCTTTGTTCTTTGCAGACAAGATCGCATGTCAAGTGTCATCATTTTCCATGAATGAAACTGGCGGTCAGTTTGCATGAGGTTTAATTAGTTTCCCCCAGTTCATAAAACTAGTTTGACAGCCGAAGTGTGTGTTTTTCATCTCAACCGGGCATAAATGACTCCGTGTTGACAATTCCGTTTGTCCAATGCCACGCGTTCCACATATTGTTGTCCATGAACTTCATCGATGTGAATAAAAACGAATAAAAGTTAACACATTGCCCGTGCGTGTCAGCACAGGTGAAGGCAGTTAGATTAAACAATGCGACATTTATTACAAACGCGAAACAATTTCAAATCTTACTGTTAATGAGAAAGCGTTTTTTCGTCCAGCCGGCTGAAAACCAGGGGAGTTTGTCCCACGCAAATTTTAACCTCGACTCTTGCATAAGCTTTTAAATCAAGTATTGACCTTTGAGAAACTCTTTCTCGATCGCATAAGTCTCGGGAAGCATAATACCTTTAAAAATTTTATTTGAAGTTCAACCTGGGAACCCACGGTAAAATTTGGAATATCACAATGCTTCATACGAAGGTTAAAGTTGTTGCTCTTCGAATTGACAAAACTATTATCTCTCTTGTACATACTCTCAAAGTATAGAATTACCTAAGTCTGGCGAAAGGAAATGAAAAAGAAAATATAATGAATAAGCCTTTTTTTCATCTTTAAAATGCAGTAAAAACATGATGGCAACGATAAAGAAGCTTAAAGAGAAGTGTACGTGGAAGAGGTCGACTAATCTCACATATCGGGCTGAAAAACTATGCAAATATGAACAGAAAAGCAATTAAAATCATTATGAGACAACGTGGATGGTAGCAGCTGGCTGAGTATAAGTCAAGGAATATTCTTTAAAAAGAACTTACACCAATCTTTTTGTTCTCGCTTCTTCATCCAGGAATAAATTCAGTCGGAACTTTTTATTGAAGTTTGGGGGCAATATTCTACAATTAACTAAAAGCTGCAAGAACCAGTTTATTGTGGTTGGGTGGTTGTAACTTTTTAAACTCAGATAAAACCTTTGTGTGTGACCATTCAAATGAAAGCTACTGAGCAATAGACTCATGCGGTATTGTTTATTTTCCTGTGTTAGGTGGTTCTAACTTGGACGTTTGTGAGCACAACCCCACATATATGGTGACTAGTTTATTTAAATGAATCAACGCCACTATGTATTACATTCTCGTGGATTTGATTGTTTTGCTGGGCAAGGTGGTTGGAAAGTTTTTTCGCGTGCAAATGAAAGCTCTCGATCTGAGCACGTACTACCTTAATTAAACCTCACAAGGTATTCAGACTTTTAGTCTGTTGATAAAAGCCCAGTGTATGCCAATCAAATGAGAGCTACTGAGCAGTATTTTCATTTGGTGCAGTTTTTTTCTTTGTTCTTCACAAGATGGCTCTAGCGCTATGTCTTTGGATAAAACCCTAGCGTGTGACATTCAATTAAAAGCAGTTGGGTAGTTCCTTTGCGTTGTACTGTTTATTATTAAATATGAGGTTTCTCTAACTCTGACTCTAGCCCTAACCACCACAGGTTGGTGACGAAAAATCCTTATGATGCACAGAGTTGTACTTTCGTGTGGTACTTTTGTAATATGCTGAGCAAGGTGCCTTTGTAAATTTTTAGCATTTGAATGGAACCCTCCTTCGTGACCGATTAGAATTATATGTACCAAACAATTTCTGCAAGGTGTAAGCAAAAGTATCTCAAACTTATGATTTTAAACTTAGAATTTTTTTCCTAGAGTGTGATTCTAGTTTGAAATAATGGGTAAGTACTTTTCAAAGACTGCAAAATGAACATTTTTTTCTATCATTAGTATTACGTGTTTTTTTTTTTTTTTTTTTTCTTACTAGTTCGAGGTTTTTAACCGTCTAATCAAAAGTATGTCTTTGTGGGTTTTGTTTCCTTTTGACAGTTCTTTTTTTGTGACATATTTTTTTATTAACTAGGGAAGTTTATATTTTCCATCGAATACAACACATTTATTGCATACATTATGGAATAAAACTAATTGAAACACCTGAATACGACCGGAAAACTTTCAAAATCTTATTGTGGGAAATTAACTCTCAAATACCCCTTAGAATTATCGGTGGAGCTCGAAAAAAAAAACACAACAACATTGTCACATATTTCATATGTGTCAGTAGCTTCCCGTCTAATGGTTAAAAATTCACAAAAATCTTATAAAAATATATTCACAATAGTTGCCCTGTTTTGTTCGTTGTGTTGAACATGGGTCACGGTGTCAATAAAATAATGAAGGTGCAATGTTAGGGGTAATGCCTAATGATTGGACCTTCAGCAAGTTGAAGGTTGAAACGTCAAATTATTTGTAAGTTTGGGACCACCCGCGTTCTTTGGAACAAAAGCTGAGCTTTATTACAACACAGTAGCTGTCCAATTCCTGACAGCTAAATGAGGATAACTTTCTTGCTGTATTCTGACCCAAATGGCAGATAACAAAAGCCAGAGGTAATTACTTTCGCAACAAAACTTTGTCACCAGGCCCCTATCACGGATGGGATGATGGATTTGGTTCGCGGTCGAAATGAATTGCTTCCCTTTAATTCCATGCCAAAATAACTTTAATTAAAGCAGACGACCTTTGGATGAATTTTTTTGACAGGAAATAACGTAAAACTATTCTTACTTCATCATTTCCATCTCCAGGAAACGACAACCCATTAGAATAATTTTGAGTAGGACACCTGTGGGTGCTACGTAATCCAAACTCGATGCATGAGAGAGTGCCCCGTTATCATTGACTGGATGTTGTCTTTTTTCTCATCGCGGCTAAGAATGCATGAGATCTCGAAGGTAAGATGTTAAGAGTGCAGCAGAGTCCCCTGTAGCCTTTTTGCTTGAAATCAGTTCTGTTATGACCACTGAACTTATTACAAGCCCGGCTGGGACCATACCACACCATAGCCGGGTTTGGTTTGTTATCTCATTTGGTCGATCACCCCAATAAGCCATTTGACCGTTTGACAAATTTGACCGAGTTTTTCAGTTATAATTTATACAGGTGCATTGTCTGACCCTTAAACAGACCCCCCAAAATAGGCACAAGATAACAGAAAATAACCTCGCATGTCATTCCATAACTATCCTAGCAGAAGGACACCCTTATAATTTTGATGAAAACGTTAGATTTGGAGTATGAGTTTGAATTACTTAAGGGTCAGGATTCAAGAGCTGTTATAGTTCTCAATATTTGAGAAAGATCCTTTTCAATTTAATAATTAGATAGCTAAATATGCCTTACGTCTCTCATACTCATTCTTCAACAGTCCGGCATGTACGGTCTGTACGTATGCATAGATATGTGAATCCGTTTTAAGTTCGTTATTAAAATGCATATGTTTTCAATCTTTTTAGCAATTTCTACGCTTGAATGATTTTCGGCTGAAATGAGTCCCATAGAGAAAAAATCTCCAAATTATTTCTGAGAATTATCAGAAGGGATGTTACTCCTTTTTTCAAACCATTTATAATCACCGAAAGCTCTGACTCCCTCGAAAGGATTTTCTAATTACCAAAACCTTATTGTAAATGAAGCAATTTAAGGTGGAAATGGCAAAACAGATTTACTGTGGGGTCAATCTTATTTCGGAAGTTCAGACGCTAAGCTTTTAATCTCCGAGCGAGTAGTTTTCTTTTGGCATCACCCTTCCTTTATGCTGTGTCAAGGGAGCTTTCCAAAAACCATAAAACACACTGATTTGTTTGAGTTTAGCCATAAAAGATGTTTTGATGACAAGATCTGCTTCGTGTCACGATGAGGCGCCAAATTGTTTTCCTAGTGTGCCCGGGTCAAAAAGTTAGTCCAGCCCACCATTAAAACTAGAAAAGGCAAAGACAAGGGGCGTAGACTTGATGAAGAGAAACTGAAAATAATTACCTGACGTAAATTCGCATTTGGCCGTTTTTTTTCTGCACTGAAATTTTATCTCAAGCTTAAGAGGAGATCATTGAGCTTAAATACAGTTCTGGTTTGAAGAAAAAAGACTTGAAGACGTGGGAAATGATTCCGTGATGTTTGCTATCGCTGGCAAAATCAAAGTCATCATAATTCTGCCCACTTGTCAAAAACGATAGTAGATGACGCCAAAGAGCTGTCCTTGTGACCTTTAAAGATGAAACTGAGATTTAGATTAACAACGAAAAACGAGGTAACGAAAACAATAACATAATTGAGTAAACTTCACTTTCCTCGATGAACTTCCACCTCAACGAAGATACGAGGTACATACAAGTAGGTTTTTCGCGAGGAAAAAATATTCTGCCGGGTTCATTCATTGTGATGTGCGATTGATAGCATCAATGAAATCAAACATTGACAGAAACAGGGTCTATACATGCGCTGTTATGGGTCACAGAAACATCTTTGTCACTTTGATAGTAATCCCCCAAGCAGGTATTCAAAACATTTGTGTTTTATTGTAAAAAACCTAGATGTTTGTTGAGGTCAATGTGGCTGCTTCCTGTGTTTTGAGCCTTAGTAGATATGCTGATGTTCTACGACATTTGCAAACATTGACAAGACCGCACGATGCTTGGCAGGCCTTAATTATACGATCTGTCATGTTCTGGAATATTTACAGGGTTTGCGAACCTTACAAGCAGAAAAATAAATAGCGTAGAAGCTTATTTTAGTGTCAAGAAACAGTCCGAGAGGTCTTGAAATTAGGACCACCCCCATAGTAAATTAAATAGTAATCAGAAATAGTGGGGGGTTTAGATACAAAGAAATATCAAAACTACCGGCACTGGTCGAAGTTTTCCTAAACTTTGGGGATGACCCCTCGAAAACTAACTTTTAATTTTTTGAGATGATTCTCAAACCAGACAGAACTGTTCTCGAGAACAAGACTTAACCGATTTAGGTCATATCTTCTTGAAATATCAACTGCGAATCAAAACAGGTTGAGATGCGTAGCGCTGAAGTAGCTGTCAACAGCTCGTGTTAAGGAATTAAAGAACTGGAAATCTGTTAAAACCTTTTAAGATACGATTTTGTTTTTAGATTTCAAGTCGACGTGAGACGAGAGGGATTGGTCGTCAAAATGTATTGTGACAGCAGCATTTCAAAGCTTCACCCGTTGAGAAATAACAAAAGAACCTATTTTAATTTTGGCAAGAAAACATCTATCAATCAATCTAATTTCTGAAGGTTTTTATAGGAAGGCAAAGTTGTCAGGCCTGTCGAAACGAGTTATTAGCAATTCAAAATCATTGATTCTTTAATTTAGGCCAGAATCACGTAGTGCTTCAGTGAAGCAATAACGCAAGCCTCGTGAACACAGATATTAATTTTTTTGAAAACGGTTCAGTCGTCTTAGTTTAAGAAATCACTGGAAGGAATTGATTTCTAAACGGTTAATTGCTCAAGAGCTAATCCAGTTAACTGTATTTAATAAACAATTCGCCAGCTCCACCATTGAACAATGGTTTTCCCGCCCTCTTCTGCCGAGTTAATTCAATGTTTTGAGAGGCGTGAGGGAAGAAAGGCATTAGGATACGGGAAGTGGTCAAAGATCGTTCAATTACACCAGGATAGCAAAACGCACACCGGATTGGCAGCTCACTAAATGAGATTAAAGCCTTAATTGGAATACGCTGTTAACGAACAGATAGTCAGGGAAAAGGCAAGGCCAAGTTAAAGGGAATCGTTTTAAGCCCTATAAAACCTTTGGCTTTTGTCTGAAACATTTCAATAGCTATCATTTTAATTAACGTACATGTCAAAGGGGTGACATCTTTTTATCACCCTAAATAAATTCTCCTCAAACAGTGAATAATAACATGTGTTCTATGTCAATTCAGGCGAGTCATACATGACGTGTCTCAAGCTCGCTCATTAACCAACCCACACATTCCAACCTACCCTTTGATCTGTATACAGTCAATAGGCCAGCAGCCATCTTGAGTAGCGTCCGTCAGGACTTCAGTAATGTCTTCTTTCTCTGTGAAGAACATCCTCAGCCTGCCGGAATCGTGTCTTCAAAGCTGCTCCAACGCTTCTCCACGGGTTCCCAATATTTGCCAAGGTGTTAATCTCTCCCCCGATCGTTCTACAGGATCTAATTGCATAATAACGACGATGCCTCCATCCGGTCCGCAAAGCCAAGACAACACTTCGGGTAGGTGCAGGGATTGAGTTTAAATTCTATTTTCCATGCCACAAAATTCCTCTGAAAATTGTCCGTTTTGAGGGCAGATTACTCGGACAAGCGCTCACTAATCTGTCAGGCGATGGTGAATCTCACACCAGATTGTTATTCCATTTTCGTGACTAAGGACATGAAATGTCATCTTTGTAAGTGAGCGTCATCTGCACAGAGACGCAGTAAAAAGAAACAAGCTTAAGAGCAGCGGCTCCATATTTTGATACTTTTTAAGCCACAGGAGATGAAAGTCGGTGCTAAGCAAATTAAAGGTAGGCGAGATTATGCTGAAAATCCTAAGAACGCCAAAATTCCATCGTAAATAACGAGTTTTTTTCCTTGCAGTTTTTTAAACTCGTGAAACCCACCTCTTCGGTTCACGTTGTTTTTGGAAAGCTTTTCTAAGTAAAGAGTAGAACTTGTAGAACATAAGAGTCATTGACTTCGGCTCCGCCTCGCTGGTAGTTTAAAACCAAATCACCCCTTAATCGGTGTTATCGAATCTCATCAAACGCCTTTACCCGCTTTCGTTCGATTAGGTCCTCGACCACATCCTGAGATGAACGAAGACTGTGCAGGGAACGATGTGCTACAGCAAGCTCCAAAAATTAACAGAGACGAGTCTAGCGATGTTCCAAAGAAAAGAAAACGACGGGTGCTCTTCACCAAACACCAAATCTATGAGTTGGAAAGACGATTCAGATATCAGCGCTACTTGTCAGCCCCAGAAAGAGAACAACTGGGCCGGATGATCAACTTGACGCCAACACAAGTCAAAATATGGTTCCAGAATCATCGATACAAGCAAAAGAAGCAAGCCACAGAAGCAGGAGAATTTAAAGATTCTCACTCGCTCTATCCCAGAACTGTGCCGGTGCCCGTTTTAATCCGCGAAGGTCAGCCATGTTATTCGAGTGATTTTGGCAACTCCGTGGGAAATTACTACCCGAACCAATATCAACCAACTTACGACTACACAAACTCTTACGGGAACTCTTATTCTTACACAGCGCCTATTTCATCCATGAACTCGTCTTGCATGCAAGCGTACTCGTATTGTAAATGGTAAAGAAAGACCAGTAATGTTCTATAAACTGTGGAGGAATTATTTCACAATGAATCACTGTACAGTCTTGTTTTGGCCGTTACAAGATGACAGCCTAAACCATGGCCAAGAGAGACCATTGAAACTGTCGATCAGTCGAGAAAACTCGACAAATCTTTTCTTTCTCCCTCTCTAAAACCCATTTTCTGTAGTTTTTGGAAGAGAACCTGTAAAATATCTCCAAGTGCCTAACTGTAATATTGCCGCAATTCTAAGAGTTGAACATTTAAATCGCATCAATTTTGTCAATTACACTGTCCACGAAAACTCAAGTCTGATACTTATACAAGAGCAAAACTATGGCTCCCGTTCGAAGAAGGACGCCAGAATTTTTTTCCTTTTGTCACATCGTGACATTTTCTGTTATTAGTAGTTAGAAAGTGACATTTTTATTTTGCCATTGATAAATCTGTTCCTCGAGATTTTCTTAGAGTTACTCTTCACGTTAGGGTATAGATTACATTTCACGGGATTAAGTAACATAGGCAATGTCTAACTGAGAAAAGAAGACCCGCAAATGGATACACCGTCTTTCCTTCGAAATACTGTCAGACAATAAAAAGATAATGGAGCAGATTTTTCCAATGAAGAGACAACCTGCTGCGGTAAATGAAGAGTATCAAAGGGCGTGTTTGCTTCATCGGGCTTCATTTGAAAACAGACATCTCATTTACTTAATGTTTTGTGTATTGGTAGACAGCGTTCCTTCAGTGGTTCTTTCTTCTATTGAAAAGTGAAATGAAATGTTTTTATGATTTCAAATAAGACATATTTGAGCAGAAGTTTAAATACAGGAAAAGATAGAATTTTATGACAATATCGATATAGATTAATTCATTGATGAGACCGATGCGAATCCCAGAGAAGGAAGACTTCGTGGTCGATAAACTAATGTAGTGCCTGTGACTCTATCAATGTATTCATGCTATTTATCCTCTATGCTTTTGCTAAAAAAAATTCGTAAATAATTGGTGACCTGTTCATCACCTCCTTTAGTCTGGGAGCACAAGGACGCAAGATAGTTTTAATAGCCAAATGTTTTCTGCTCGTGGCTTTTGGTTGCAAACTTTTATTAACAATCCATGGGTTGGAAAATAGCTACCAGAACACAGATTCACCATTTTAAGTTACTACAGAATTCTTAATTTATTTCGTTCTAAATGTTTTCATGTGGTGCGTAAATCTAGTAGGACACTTCGTCGAACGAATAGGATTTAGACTTACCGTCGAGTTTATGAATGTGCAATTAAAAAAGTCCATTGTGGTTTGGTTGAGGTAGTTCGCTTCTCTGTTCATATATATGATCTGATGTACATATATTTACATCCATGTTAGTATGTTACTTTAAATTCGGAGGAGAGCTCCACAATAAAACTTCATTCGTAAGAGAGTATGCGAGTGTCGGTGGTGTAATTACATGAAAAAAAAGCATGGGAAAGGAACAGCTGACAACAGCGAAAATCCTTTAATACGAGGATTGGTTTCTCAAAAATATAAGTGCAATTCCTTAATAGTTCAAATGGTTTGGTTCTCAGACGAAGCATTTGAAAACAAGAAATATGCCATACTGGTGAGGACATAGAGAGGCGGAGAAGCACTTAGATTACTGTTGAACGAAATGAAGAGCTCTCTTATCTGGCATATCCTTTTGACGAATGCTGATCGATGAATTTAGGACAAAGTTTCAAAAGGTAAATTGTAAAAGCCTCTCTTTTCGATTTATCGTTAGAGCCAAAGGAAAGTACAAGCTAGTTTGAACGGTTCTGGGCCAACTGGACCATTGTTATCATTTCGCTCTGTTTGAAAGTTGCTGTGTGAGTGCATTTTTGAGTCAATATTGAGGAGCAAGGGTTTTGATGTGCAGAGCCATAAGTATCAGAGTGGAACGAAATAGAGAAAAAAGAAGTGTAGCAGACTCAAAAGGAATGATTTTTGGTCTATTCAATGTCAATGGTGGGCGGAAAAGGGGCTGAATAAATACCCTGAGGTAAAGAGAGCATAAGCTTTGCCGCCAACTTACATTGTGAAGCTAATTATTTCTCACATGACTTAGCTGGTCAGAAATGGAACCAGATTTTTCACCGCCTAAAGGTATACTCCTTTGACTTGCGTTACCCTTTAGAAATTTTAAATGTCTGCGTTTAATTTTTTTTCGGTATTTTGGTGGGGAAAGCATCGAGTCCCTTCAACACTCGTGCGTGAAAGATGAGTCGGACATGCATGATTCCTCCATCTTCATTTGACTTGGAAAAAAATATACACGAACTTTTAATCAAAACACTGCCAAAGGGGTCAGTTCTATAGTAACTATCACCCTAGCTACTTTTCTTACATTAGCAAATATAATCCTAAGCTTTTAAAGACTTTTAAGAATAAAAACAGCTCAGGAGGAATTCTATTCAATGTTTGTTTTCTTTTGGTGTTGACGCCGTTTTAGGAGGTAGTGCTTAAAGTAAATAATGCCTTAACCAACAGCATTTTTGTCCACTAAACGGCTTACGAAAGCTTTTTTAACAATTTGCTCTTTAGATACTATATTACTGCGAGTCAAAAATCAGGATATTTTTTACTTTAGAACCGGCGCCGGTTCAAATAAATCTAATTTGTCATGCTGTGAGTAGGGTGCAATGTCAAGCCACTGAGTAGGAAAACACCCTCCTTGTCGATACGTTTTAACTGGAATGATGATTTCAGATTTTTCTTTCGCGTGGAGAAATTTGAACCATAAGTTTTATTCTTCAGAGGAAGAACCGTCATACCTAATAAACTGTCTGTTATCGGGGTTCATCGTTTAAAAACACCAAAAGTGAAAACAGTTTAAACTAAACTATGATTGAGTGCCAAGTTAATTTGGATCAGATTAGTGTCCTTTTACAGACGCGAGAATGCGTCCGTGGCTGACCTAAAAGGAATCTCAGTTGTCGTGATCCTAAAAATACAAGCAGAACACGGAGTCTATGTGAAGAGGCACTTATTCTCTTCATGGTTCCTGCTGGTTGCATATCCGTCATTCTTCAAAAGAATTACAAGTGCTTTGTTACCCGAAATTTAAAATGGACGAACCGAAGAGAATGGAAAACCAGTTGAACAATTGACGGATACTTGAAATTTTCTTTTCAGTTCCATGTGCACAGGGAAATTAAATCCGTGAACAATACTGAAAGGATTGTTTCTGTTATGTGCAGCCTCTTAAAGCTGGTTGTAAGGGTGGTTTTCTTCAATATTTCTATAGAAAGAATGACTGGTGCGAAAATGAATATAAGGTGCGTGGATCTGCTAAAGCACTGAGAAGAACACGGTCTGTCTGATTTATTTTGGTTTAATTTGATACCGTACATATATGTTGTATTTTTTTTTCCCTCACAGTCCTTTCAGAATTCTTTTATTTTCCATATGGTGGTGTAGGCAAAAAGAAACTTGATGCATTTAGCTAATATCGTGTACATGTGTGTTTCTTAGGAGTCCTAAGCAAATTGCACTCTTCCATTATTATTCGTGCAGTTAGGACTTCTTTACAAATGTTTAATGAAAGTCACAACTTATGACACTCAGAAGGAAAAGATCTTCTGACCAACTTTTACATTAAAATCAATTTCAGTAGGGTGACGAACTTTTTGCTACGAAATTCCTTCTTCCAAAAGATTGCTGCGTGAAGTTTTTGTTTTGTGTTTTCTAATACTAACTCAGGAAATATTTTAATTTGTAAAGTCTTAGTGGTCCGTAATTTCTGAAATGCTCAATTTTTACCAAACATTCTCTCTTGAGCACCAACACCTCGATGAAACTATTGACGTTTAGAAATCGTAGAAGAAACGACTCATTTAAGGATGTTTCCATGACTGTGAAAACATTTAGCAACGTTTCTCTCGGAAATATATAATTTGGGCGTTTATAACAGCCTAATTCAATGCTAAGTTAATATTATATAGTGCTAACATTTCCATTGCAGCTTACACAACGTAGAAAATTTGCACGGAAATGTAAACGTCATTTCCGAGCAAGATGAAATGTCCCTTGTTGAGATCTATACTTATCTGTAACGCACTCTATGTTTCACAAGAGCTTTGCGCTTTAAGGAGCTGTGAAAATCTTTGCGGGATTTGGGAATATTCCGATGAACGCGTTTTGGATCCCTTCAGACTCAAATAATGATTAGAAGCTGTGAAAATCTTTGCGGGATTTGGGAATATTCCGATGCACGCGTTTTGGATCCCTTCAGACTCAAATAATGATCAGAAGCTGTGAAAATCTTTGCGGGATTTGGGAATATTCCGATGCACGCGTTTTGGATCCCTTCAGACTCAAATAATGATAAGAAGCTGCGAAAATCTTTACAGGATTTGGAAATATTCTATGGCACGTGTTTTGGATCCTCTCAGACTTTATAATACAAAATAATTGAACTACACTCCTGATCTTTGCGTTCCGTCTGAAACGATGATCCCCAGAAATCTCTTTATAAATATGCTAGTGTTCTGTTCATGTCAGTAAACGCACGACAGTCACTGAGCCAAAGTCTTTGATTACATAGTTGCATAGAGCAGAACCATGGTAGAGAATGACAAGAATGCAGCACACCACTTTAAGTACTTTAACTATATCCGATGAATTTTCATAAGTTCTCACGAAACGAAATTACAAAGCAATTCATAGCGGAGCGATTGCATCTGAGAAAACTGAGTCAGGTCTAAAACAATTCATTTCATTGAGGAAGATTTTAATGCATATTTTTTGCTTTGCTTCCTCAGCGTCAGGGATATCCCTGACCAATGTAAAGCGAGAAAGCGAACCACTTATGATGCCCTTAGAGACACACTGCATTACTCAGGAAGGAAATTGTAAAGTTCCACTGTGAATCAAACCCCCTGTACTGCACTTTTAAGATTGAATATTAATCGGATACCTCAGTATGGACACTTCCTTCTCATGTGCATAATAAACTTTGACTCGTCCTGCTGCGCTCTCTGGCTGTGATTCCATCCTTGTTATCAGAGCGTGTAGCCAATTAGCGGAACGTGAGCTATTGTGCTGCTAGCTCTGCGCTTGTCAGCAGTAATTTTTTTACGATGAATTGCGTGACGTGTAACACCTAACGTCAACGCCTCGTTTCAAGGAATAAAATACTACTGGGTTTCCTCCATCTTGAACACGTGTTTCAAGTATAGACTTCTTGTCTTAATCCCAAAGTTTCCTGGCGATATCCCATGGTTATTGCTACAGTAATCACAAGTGGCGAGGGATCTGAAAACCAGTGCAGTTGTAGAAACAATAGGGACTTTAAGAAACCGCGACGGCGACGCCAAGGAAGACTTCGATTAAAAATGAATTTCTATTCTTAGTTAGAATTTCAAAAATGGCTGCAGGAGCTTACTGTCTCATATAGCGCCACAGCTCAACTTCAGCATGACGAATAAAGCAGTCGTTGAGTTCCAAATGGAAATTTAAATAATTTGCCGTCGCGGTTTTGGTTCGCAGACGACGCAAATTTTGGCGATTTCACGTTGTTGTTTTGCATAGGACGGCTAAGAAATGTACAAAGTTTCAAAACGCACGTGCTGAGCTATTTTTCTGCCAATTAGATCTCTTGTTTTTCCACGTCCTCGTTGCCGTCGCCGTCGTGGTTTCTTAAGGTCCCTAATACGTTCAAAGAGGAGACGAGACCCCTCTTAGTACTTCGGATTATTCTGTATTGGACCTCTTTTGGTGTCCAATCCTTTTGAAGTATGCACATTTTGAAACGACTGGGTCTCGTAGGACTGGCACTAGTTGGTATCGCTTGACGCTCTTTGCTTCGTTTTTCAGGACATCATAAAGTTTACTCATGCACTGAGTCCCAGCACACGTTAACAAAACTTTTTATTCCGTCATACGCAAGTATTGGTTTCGAACTATAAGTTGTTCTGTTATTAACATTGACGCCGTGATCACGTCACAAGTTTTAAAAGCATCCGCTTTCATATTCCCGTGTCTGATATGAAAATGGAAGCAGGCCAATATAGAAGCTGCTTGAAGTAAATAGGAGCCTATGATTCTATCACTAGCTTTCTTTCTTCATCTTTAGTCACGCAGAAAATAAGCCAGCTTCGAAACTAGAATTAAAGTCAAGGGGTTCAAGATCGTGCTTGTGCGTTTACAGTTTATTGATTGTTACTCAACTCATACGGGTCAAGATTTTTCTATAATGACTCCAAATTAAGTTGAAAAAGCTCACAGAGAGCAAAATCTATCATTGATTCCAAACAATCAATCAATAATAACCCATCGTTCGAAAATTTTTAATGTTGAAGTGATTTCAAGTGGCTTCCCTTTTTATTCAAGAGCTTTAGGAAAATTCATTCAAGGAAGATCTTAACAACGATGTTAAACCCGTTTGATATGTCCGTACGTAGGCGTTTCTATCAGGGTGTAGTGGGCTCTTAGAGGAATCTTCACAGACTTATTAAATAACTATTGATTCAAGTTGCTATTCGTGAGGCTTTCAAGAATTTAGAACAGTGCTCAGAAGCGGGCAGAAGTGCCCAACGGCCGAGTCAATGTAAAAAAATAACCGTTCTAGGCTTAATCGCGCTGGCTAGCAGAGTCCTGAATGGAATGGCATTAATCTACGGTAAATTTGCAAGGATTTTTTTCAATTGGAAACTGAGATATCTTGAACGGCGGTCGTTTCAACAAGCGACGTAAGGAGACAATGAAGACCGACGAGAAAAAAAACCAACAGGCAAAAAAATTTGATCCACACGTAATATCATAGCGTGATCACGGAAATTTTGCTTGGAACCCTCCGGAATTTTGCCCCTTGGGCGGGGGAAGGGGCCTTACTTTATCACTCTTTATAGTTCACCACTAAATTTTCTCCGGTTCTTATTGGTTTAAATCGATCACGTGACGCGAGTCATCCGTAGAGAGATACTATCAGCCCATAGTGCCCGCCCGCGGAAAATACCCGGATGGATAGTGCCCGTCCGCGGAAAATACCTGGATTGATACTACTCATCCGTGAAAAGTTTTGAATAGTTTGACGGCCGCGAAGTTAGGCAGATCGGAAAAACAGTGACTTTTCAATTCTGACAGGTATAACGTATTATTTAGCCAATGTACGGTTGCGAATTATTGACATTTGTGTCAAGCTGTAGGCGCGAAAGAAAATCTAGTGGTGAACAATAAAAACAATAGAGTGTTTATGTCTCGGAACTATCGGTCTGATAGTGTCGAAAACGTGCAAAAGCTAGCGTACTCACGATTTATTTTCTTGGTTCGATTTTTTTATTACACTCCAGTTATCTCCCACTCACAACTCTCACGAAAAAACACACCACATCTCATTGTAAGCACGTGGAACAGCACCATATATGGGGCAATAAGACACGTGCTGCATACATGCGGTTTGGTTATGTAATAGATAAACGAAATCACTTATGTTTAAGATTAATAAATGTAACTGTGCAGTTTCCAACAATAGTTGCCCCTTGGAAATTTGATGTTCTTAGAACTAGCATATTTGCCCTCGATGCTTCGCTTCTCGGGCAAATATTTGTTTTAAGAACATGAAATTTCCGCCGGGCAACTATCAGCCGATAGTTCCTAGACAGAAACACTCTATTGTTTAAGTAGAGACAAGAACGATATTTATGTAAAGAATCGAAAACAATGGTTGAAACCATCGCACAACGCTTAAAGCATTTGCTATAGATAGTTCAGGATGATTTACAAAGAAAAAGCAAAACAAAAACAAATATGCTCGGAAGAATGATTAATCTTAATTTTCGCGCAATTACCAGCTGTTACATGACGACAGGCCGGAATAACTGCATAATTAAGTAAGAATGGTTCTAGCTGGGTGACTATATTTAAATAAATAAAGGCTGATATATAGGCAATAAGAGGATATTACGTCTCTTTACACTGTCATTCCTAATGGCGAAGGTCTTCTGGCCCTTAAACATTTTTTTGTACTGTTAAGGAACCTAAATCTGAAACACTACTACGCTTAGCCGAACTAGTGCTCACACTCTATTGTTTTTCATTCGGGGACAACTTTTTCAAACAAACCAATGGTGTACCAAAATGGGACCTAGCTATGCCAATCTTTTTGTAGGTTTTGTTGAACACCAATTTTTCAGCCAATACAACGGCTCCAAACCTGAACTCTACGGTCGCTACATCGACGACTGTATCGGTGCTACCTCCTCTACCAGAGAGGAGCTCACTCATTTCATAACCGCAGTCAATTCTTTTCACCCGGCTCTAAAATATACCTGGGAAATTTCTGACAAGTCTTTATCCTTTTTAGACATCAAAGTTTCAATTGAAGGGAACGGATTATGCACTAGTGTGTATTACAAACCTACAGACTCGCATAATTACTTGTTGTATTCGTCTTCGCATCCATCTCACGTTAAGAATTCCATTCCTTACTCTCAGTTTCTAAGACTTCGCCGTTTATGTAGTGATGACTCTGATTTCCACCACAAATCAGAGTCAATGTGCCAGTTTTTCGATAAACGTGGTGACCCTGATTCTGTAGTTCAAGCGGGTTACCACCGCGCCCAACTTATTGATCGACATTCAGCACTACAAACGTCACAAAAGGAAGATTCCGACCGCATTCCATTCACTCTCACGTTTTACCTTCGCAACCACTCAGTTAAATCCATCATTCTTAAAAACTTTAAATTACTTCAAAACGATCCAGAGACAAGCACTATCTTTTCGCAGCCTCCGCTCATTTCATTCGAACGCGACAAAAACATAGGCAATTTTTTAGTCAGAAGTTCTTTTCAGACTAATGACCAACCAGGCACTTCGCACGATGCAAAACGTGTCCTTTCATTCACAACACTGAGAAAATATCGGGAACCAAACGATCCATTAAGATCACCTATCACTTCACGTGCACCTCCGCCAATGTAATCTATTGCATAACTTGCACTTATTGCAAAAAGATTTACATCGGCGAAACAGGAAGAAGACTAGGTGACCGATTCCGAGAACACCTTCGCGACGTTGAAAAGAATGACAAGGACACATCGAAACCAGTCGCTAGACATTTTAATTTACCTAAGCATTCTAAGCAACATATGGCGATCTGCGGTCTTTCCTTACCCTTAGGTAGCACGGAAAGCCGTAAAACGGTTCTATCCTGGTGTACCGGTTCACAAGTGAATTACCATTGTTCTTTCTTTGTTTAGGAGTTATCGGTTAGCCATTGTGTATTGTTTGGTCTTTTGTATTGGCTCTTGTGAACCGGTACACGAGGACAGAACCCGTAAAACTCTTGAACAAAAGCTCATCTTTCAAACCGGCAGTCTAAATCCCACAGGTATCAACGAACGCTTTTCATTCCACTAATTTATTCGTGTTTTTCTCGTTGCCATGTTCCCACCAATCACGTAGCTCCATTTTCTGCCTTTAAAAGCACACACAACCCACAATTCCTCTACTAGCTCCGACGAAGGGCTCACGCTCGAAAAGTCAGCTTTTATAATCGTAACGGTGGCCAATTTACCATTTCAACTTTGTTGTTATAAAGCCTCATGATTTCTAAGAAACTATGAGGTGCTTCACTCAAACGCAATTACCGTTTAATTTACATTTAGTTTCAAAAATAAGAATGATCATTTCCTGTGGAAAAATTCGCCGGTTAAGTCATGTGAATATCAGTTGAAATACGGCTAGGTTTATCTCTCCATCGAAAAAGCTTGTCACGGAATGACTTTAACCATTGGACTCCTTTTGAAAGCCACGGGAATGTCTTTTACTGTTCAACCTGTGTTCTGACCTAAACTGAAACATCATCTTTCGCCTTTCCCATTATTAGCCAAAAGCATCACGTTGACGTTCAAATGTTCGAAAGAGCTGAACTCTTTGTATCTTGATTCATTTTGGTGTAATGGTTAAATTACCAATGGGCAACACTGCCGACGCAGGTACTATGCGAGAAGTCATGGACTACCTTCAACACAAAATAATTACTTTTGTTCCAAGTACGCCTGTGTCATTGGTTAAAAAAAAAAACATTGCCTTTTCGCTTTTAGGTTGCCAATAAAAATTTCCCTTGAACACACAACTACCCCACCTTCTCCCTCCTTCCCCCTCCCCCCGGGGAAAAAATCAGAAGTCTTTAGCTATTTTAGGAAATCTACTTCCGCGTGCTTACCATCTGTGTTTTGTTTCTAAAGATTCTCACTAGGATAAACTTCCACTTTCGGCTGTCAAAACATATAATCCTGGGATTTAACCTTCAAATGCACTATGCTATCCACTGGAAGGATTCATTAGCGAATAGCGTCATCCAACATTAGAACAACCGGGGCCTGGCTTTCAGTCGCTCGTAAGTTGGATATATCAACAAAGTTGAAATGGTAAATTGGCCACCGTAACGATTACAAAAGCTGACGTTTCGAGCGTTAGACCTTCGTTGGAGCGAATAACCGGAAGTATAAAAAATTCCTGAACCTCGACCAGTGCAACTGACTTTAAATAATGAAACGAATAAAGTGAATATTAAACTTGCTGAGATTAATTTAATCGGTTCTTTGGTTAGTGAATTGGCGTCTGCACTTTTCATAGTAAACCCACTGACCATGATTAATTTTTATTGATTTACGGCTAAATATACTAAATTTACCCAAACAGTTTCTTTCGAAACTATCAGCCTTTATTCATAAATATACTTTGTTACAGTTTCGAAACTCAATCATTAAAACTTCCTCCCACGTGCAGTTTCTTCGGTTGCCGAAGACCCTGTCACCTTTCAGGGCAGTTCAGTTGAATGGTTTACCGATTCACCTTCGAATACTTGCTCTAGATGTTAGATTTTAAGCCCTCTTTAAATTAATTTTAATTTTACTCAGATCTTTTAATTACATGGCTTTTCATTTTGAATACATTAATTTTCATTGGTTTAGCTGTTGATTGACAGATAAATATAGTACAATTCCACTGATAAATCTTTATTTATGAATAAGGAACTTCCTGTTTTTCTCGAAAACGCCTTTCCGTAAAACGCTGCTCCTGGCGCGGGTTGATCAATGAAACGAACATTGAGTCAGAGAGACTTGTATTCGATAAAGGAACCAAGAACATGACTTCAGGACAAAAACTACACTTTTGGATTCTCGTTTTCTTCTCCGTGTTCTTACTAGAAGAAGCCGTAGATGGTGAGTATGGGAAGAAAACCCAAAGTCATGTTATCAACTCACAAGTTTCAGTTTCCTAGAACACAGAAGCTTTGTACATGAATAGACTGCGAATGTATCAGGAATTTTTTGAACATGCAGTCTTTTCTATCATAACAAAACCACAGATAAAGACAAAGAAGAAGTTCTGAGCAGATCAAAATGATTTTAAATGACGCAAGAAAGAACATAGGAAACGCTACCATCGTTGTAAAACCTAAACAAAAGCAGGTTACAACTTCATCTTCCGTTTAGTAATTCATGAAGGAATAGATTGAGTATAACTAATTTTGTAGTCGAACTAGTATGTGATTTCCTTTGGTTGCAAAAGAACTATAGATATCATAGTTTAGTCAGTATGTATATTCAGCTCTTTTAAACCCTTATCATGCTGAGTTCGACTTCAGGTTACAATCCCCTAAACTGACTTTATTTTTAGTAACACACTTATACACGACAGTTGATCCTTTCATCAGCAGTGCAAGCTTTACATTTCATCAAATCCTAACAACCTATATATCAAATTAAAGCTTAAGAAATTGCCTTTCTGATTATTCTATTACAATAAACTTTTAACCTATTTTGCTTTTAAAATTTTAGCTATGAAATCATGCTTTTGGAAAAACTTGACTAAAATTATACATTAACAAAAAACAAATCATATCAATTTCTTCCAAAAATTATCTGTACAAGCCTAAAATGGCAATCAGAGTTAAGCCCTAGTCCATCAGCTTAATAAAACAATTCCTGTGTCTGTGACAACATTTGTTTTTCTCAATACAGTAGCAAGACTGCATACTTGTTAAGTCAACACATAATCAAAATTAGGAATTTATGTACATTGTTCGGTTTTGAATTAGTTCAAAACAGTCAGCTCAGTTGTTGGGGTCTATGTTGTAAATTTATGTATTTCTGTGTTTGAATTGACTTCAAAACCTAACAAAACCAAACAAAAGATGAATAATGGTTATGATCAGTTAGTTTCAGCATCCTCATTGTCATTATTGGCATCGTGTCTTCGAATGTAGGCAGCAACATAGTCCTGAACAGTGTGGAACAACTGGAAGCAGTCCTGTATACAGAGGGCTACTTTACAGACACTGCACTGAAAGCTAGACTCTTTTCCTGGCCTCTTCCTTTTCTCTCCTGCCCTTTTTAAGATCTTCTTTTGGGCAGGAAAGCAAACCACACATGCCCGGGTGATGTTGGACTTCTTCCCAGTGCCCAATATTTTCTCTGGGAAGTGACCTCCAACTTGAAGACAGGTTAAGCCTTCGGCTGACCTCCTTGGGCGGCCTCTCGGAGTGAGAGAATGGGAGATGCCAGAATTCCTAACAAGCTCCTTCACAAGCTCCCTTCTAAAAGTCCTTTGCAGCACAGGTGACCGGGTTCTTTGCTTGTACAGGATGTAAGCATTCAGGATGCTTAAGGAAAACAGGTGGAAGAACACTTTCTTCCACCATTTCATGGTGCGTCGCCTGAAGCAAGAATAGGCCACCATCTGATCACATCTGTCAACTGCTCCCATGAACTTGTTGTAGTCATGGATAATCTCAGGTTTAGTTATTGGTTGGCCAGTTCCAGGGTGATTTCGGCCAACTTCTACATCCGCAACAGAATGAACTGATGACAACATCTGGAAAACTCTGCGGTCCTTAAATTTAACTGCCAGCAAAGTTCCATTGTTCATAACATACTTGTCACCTTTTCTTTTCACTTGTGCCCTTTTAAATTGCTTGGGGATACCTTTCCTGTATCTGGCTGTTCCACAGGCCCCAGTGTTCTGCCTATAGAGCTCAGCAAATAAAGTAGGTGATGTGTAGTAGTTGTCAACATACAAACACCTACCCGCATTCAAATAAGGTTGCATGAGCCTCATGACTAAGTCATATGTCTTTCCTTTAGCACTGAGTGGTTCTGGGTTTACACCAGTGTAAATTTCAAACCTACAACAATATCCATTACTTGAGTCACACAACTGGTATGACTTGACACCATACTTATCTGGCTTGTCAGGATTATACACTTTGAAATACACCTTTCCTCTGAATGGAATCATTCCCTCATCAATGCAAATATTTTTGCCTGGCTTCCAGACATCTGAAAATTTCCCAGTGACAACGCTGTATATCGTGCCAAGCTTTTTTATTGGGTCATACCCTTCCTGTCCTCGAGGAACATAATCATCATTATCACACAAGTGAAAAAATGTTAAAATGTTCATAAATTTGTCTCTTGACATAATTTGAGGGGAAAAGGGAGTTGATAAAACCTCGTCGATGGACCAGTAATCCTGGATATTCTCTTGATTCACCAGGCCCATTGCAATGATCATGGCAAGAAAAGCTTTTATCTCACCAGCTGTCACACCATCCTCAGGCCAATTTCTAAATCTCGAGTGCTGAGGTGAACGACCTCTTCGCTGTAAAGATGCGATTGTTTCCGTAGCATATTTATTTGTTTGGGATGCAATCTCGTCGAATAGGTTTTCGGGGAAGAGGAGATGAAAGTAGTCAGAGAATGATGGATTGTTAGGAAGCTCCACATTCAACCCTCGATCAGCTGTGAAGTCAAGCCTTCGCGGGATGCGATCGCCAAGGACCCAGTTGTCTTCTTCGGTTTCTTCTTCGCTGTCCGCCTCGTCATCACTGTCTTCTTCTCTTCTGTCATGTTCTTCATCACCGCTTTCAGAATTATCCGTATTTTCATCTAAATCGCTATCCTCTCCGCCGACAACTTCATCAATAGTTCCTTCATCTACAAATACGATATTGGCCGCCATCTTTGTTTATCAGTGTTACCGCGCAACAAAATATATTTCATGCTAATTAACTCTTTTATTCTACTCGGGTCTTCGGCACTCTGTCGGATGCTTAATTTATATATATATACCCAACATATTCCGAACTTCTCCGCCAATAAAACGATGATGTTCGGAAATCCGGAATATTGCGGGACCCGTCCACATGGACTAACACGTGCGCCCGGAATATTCCGGAAGCCGCACGATAAGGGTTTAAAATTCGAAGCTCGCCGCGCCTAGCTGGAGACTGAACATAAAAACACGACCTAACTGTAAGGACTCAACAAAAACCTTAAAGTGCACTTAAATCCAAAACTTTGTTTTCGCTTAACGAAATAAGCTTATTTTTTGGAGTATTTCTGTGCAAAAATTTTTTTAATTTGCTTAAATCTTTAATTTTCTGTGCGTAGTCAAAATACGGAAAATCGGCCGCCATCTTGCCCCACGACCAAGTTTAAAGAGGAATGGCTCTAGTGGATAATGTGACGTCAAATCGAGAACACGAAAGTCTGCATTTCACACATTTTCACTTGTTTGGGAAAGTTGTCGTCGATATTGTCCGAAATATGCCGACTAGGTGTGTTGTATGAGGAATGTATGAAGCGCGATACCCTCTTGCAAATTTCGCACGTTGCTACATCCTTTTACAACACACTTAGTCGGCATATTTTCGGACAATATCGACTACAACCTTTCCAAAAAAATGAAAATGTGTGAAATGCAGACTTTCGTGTTCTCGATTTGACGTCACATTACCCGCTAGAGCCATTCCTCTTTAAACTCGGTCGTGGGGCAAGATGGCGGCCGATTTTCCGTATTTTGACTGGGCACAGAAAATTGAAGATTTGAGCAAATAAAAATATTTTTGCACAGAAATACTCCAAAAAACACGCTTATTTCGTTAAGCGAAAAAAAATTTTTGGGTTTAGGTGCACTTCAAGGAGAGAGCTGATTGTCAATAACTCCCATCTAAAATGAAGGTGAACAGAGTTGGCGAAGGAAGAGAGTTCCTTACGGTTTAATTTACATGTCAGTTTCATAAATTAGAATAATCATTAGGGACTTTAAGCAAACCACGACGGCTACGGCAACGAGAACAGGGAAAAACAATAGATCTAATTGGCAGAACAATAGCCCAGCACGTGCGTTCTAAAACTTTGTACATTTCTTGGCCGTCCTTTGCAAAACAACAACGTGAAATCACCAAAATTTGCGTCGTCTGCGAATCGAACCCGCAGCGGGAAATTATTTTAATTCACATTTGGAACTCAACGCTACTTACAACAACAACAACATTGACTTTATTTATTTTTTTTAAATTAAAGAAATAAAGGCTTTTGTAGCCCGCAGTTAGTTAAGCTATTCTAGGCGGGCTACCTAAACAGACACTGTATAGGCTCTCTCACACACACACACACACACACACACACACACACACACACACACACACACACGCACACACACACGCAACGATTAAATAAATAAATAAATGAGCAAATAAAAATAAATTATAAATAATAGTAGTGATAACCATGTTAAAGGTTTTAACTGGGCCAGTCACACAAGGGAGTTTTTAACAGTTCAAAGAGAAAGCTAATCAGTTGAAATACAAATATAAGCTAGAAAGGTCAAGGTAGCGCAAATCAACATTCATCTCCTCAATTTTATGCGTTACTTTTATGCGTTATGTTGAGTTTGAGGTTTGGCGCCCTATGAAACAGTAAACACATGCCGCCATTTTCGAAATTATAACTAAAAGTAGAAACTCCTTTTTTAATCGACGTCTTCCGTGGCGTTGCCGTCCTGACTGCTTAAAGTCCCTATTTCCTGTGGAAAAAAGATTCGTCGGTTACACCATATGAATAACAGTTGAAGGAGGAAGTCGCAAAATATATTCGTGGTAAAAATTGAATATCATGAATTAGAGGGCCTTAGTCTTACTCGCTACAACTCGATTGTCTTGAATTTCTGCTTTCTTTTCAGTATATCCTCAGTTTACTTGTGGACCCCTAGGTTTAAAGCATGATATCAACCAAACAGAAGGTAAGTTTAATAATCGAGTCAATTACAAGAACCGAACCCGGAAACGACAAAACAATAGTTTAGATTTTTCTTTATACAACTAAAAAAGACTAGTTACGTTCCATCACAATCATCGACCATGTGAAGAGAAATAGAGACCTCAAGCAAACCGCGACGGTGATGGCAACGGGAACGTGGCTAAACAAAAGATCTCATGGGTAGAACAATAGCTCCGAGCACGTGCGTTTTCAAACTCTGTACAACTGAACCGCCCTCGGCAACACAACATCGCGAAATTATCAAAATTTGTGTGGTCTGCCGGAGAACAGAAAACCCGAAGGCAGCATTTTCCATAACTTGCGGTTTGATATTCCATTCAGTTTTGTTTAGCATTTTACCACCACTGGAAAAAAAAAAAAAAATTGGAAAATATTCCAGGAAATAAGTTGCTACTTTTAATGTAATACAATTCTTATTAATGTCGTGATTTCAATTGCGTGGTTTCTGAGAAACTTTAAGTAACCTGATTGTCCAATCAAAGGCCAACGCAAGCTACAAGGAAAGAATCTCGATGCTACAGTGCTAAATTAACGTGGGTTCCGCAGTGACTCTCGCAATGGCTGAGGTGGTCTAATGATGTCTCTGGTGAAGGGAACCCCCATAGAACGTTTCCTTACCTATAGCCTTCCCTTGTGTGTAAGAGGGTCGGTCGGTCAAAAAAATTAAAAAAACAAACAAACAAACAAAAAAAGCAAGACGCTCGAGTTAAGAGAAAGCCGGAAAGCCATTACCATTAGAAAGGTTTGACTGAAAGAAAAGAGGGAAGTCAATTACTGATTATGTAGATAGACGGACACTACCCAAAAACTGTTCGGTCTCAGGGTCTATGCTTCATGTTTTTGTAGGTGTCAACGTTTCATATATATAATTTTCTTTATCTATATAGACGGTAAGCCTCAGGTGACTTGTCTGAGACCACGGCAAAACGTACACTTAGATGCACATGTGCAAATTGAATGTGAGGTTATCTCTGGCACCTTTGCTAATATCACATGGTTTCATAATGGAATATTTCTCAGCGAGCTAAAGAAAAGCTTCGTGACGATTGACAAACGGTCCTGTGGTCAAACGCTGAAAATTAGATACGCCAGCTCACGCGATGAAGGAAAATACACATGTGCAGCCACTAACAAGTTTGGAACTGTCAATAACACATGCTCTCTTCGTATCAAGGGTATTGTGTTTGATACTGTTTTTCTTACCTCTGTTTAGCTAAATCCGCGGCTCATTAAGAGACTTAAGTTGAAATTGTAAATTGGCTACCGTAAATAGTTAAAAAGCTGACGTTTCGAGCGTTAGCCCTTCATCAATCACTCTGATGAAGGACTAACGCTCGAAACGTCAGCTTTTTAACTCTTTACGGTGGCCAATTTACAATTTCAACTCATTTGATATTACCAAATTACCATGTTACCCCCACTGTATCCTCATTATCCCCACCCCTCCCCCTTTTAAGAGATCAATTTTGTTATAGCTTCCCTCTTCCCCATATACCGCGATGGCGACGACTAATTTCTCCTTCGTTCTTCCTTATACCTCGTGATCCCTCCAAAAAAATATTCTCTGCCTCCCTCCCTGAGGATAGTTAATAACTGATTCCTATCAAAATAAATAGCGGACAGGAACAGATCAGAAGCGGATCCAGGGGGAGGGTCCGGGGAGGGCCGTCTCCTCCCCTTCATTAGACCTCTGGATATTCTTACCTCTTCTGTGAGACCGAGGAAGGTAAATTGACACACACGTCCACTCCGAAAGATACTTACACGCGGTTCTCTTCTGTCCAAAGTCCAAAATGGCTGATAAATCTTCCTGTCATTTTCGACCTCATACAGTAGTGATAAAGAAGTTAGGGCACGTGGTAATATTTTGTGTCTAGACCATAAACTATAGTATTCGGTGCCATTCACTCCATTTATTACGGTGGCTCTCA
This sequence comes from Stylophora pistillata, assembly GCF_964205215.1. Lineage (NCBI taxonomy): Eukaryota > Metazoa > Cnidaria > Anthozoa > Scleractinia > Pocilloporidae > Stylophora > Stylophora pistillata. The sequence goes on from NC_142532.1 coordinate 19,791,540, forward strand.
AGGGCCATCCACCTACGAAAGTTTTCATGACTTTATCGCGCGATAAGTTTTGCTCAGCCCATTCATTCAAAAAATTTGCAATCAACATTATCGCGCGATAGATAAACTTATCGCGCGATAGAACACTGTATCGCGCGATAGAACAACTTATCGCGCGATAGAACAACTTATCGCGCGATAGATGATATTATCGCGCGATAATTTTATCACTCGCTCCCATGGCCCCACGACCATTAGCACGTGGTCACATCCATAGCAAGATGGCGGACCAAGTTTCGAACGTGAGTAATTGTCCAAGAAATAAAGACTTTTGTTCTTGATTTTTGAGCAAGAGACGGTAATCTTTGCGTTAAATTAAATTATATTTCTATGCTTTCTATGCCTTATATTCATAAACAATCTTTCACCTTATACACCTTATATAGTTTAAAAACGTATCCCTGCACCTTATATTCATAAACAATCTTTCAAATATAGAGCAATAAAGTCCCTCTCATATCTTTCACCCCACTTACTAAGATAGCATAGAAATATAATTTGATTTAATCCAAAGATTACCGTCTCTTGCTCAAAAATCTAGAAATAAAAGTCTTTATTTCGTGGACAATCACTCACCTTCGAAACTTGGTCCGCAATCTTGCTATAGATGTGACCACGGGCTAATGGTCGTGGGGCTATGGGAGCTAGTAATAAAATTATCGCGCGATAATATTATCTATCGCGGGATAAGTTGATCTATCGCGCGATAAGTTGTTCTATCGCGCGATAGAACACTGTATCGCGCGATAAGTTGTTCTATCGCGCGATAGAACATTCTATCGCGCGATAACTTTTTTTATCGCGCGATAAGTAGTTCTATAGCGCGATAAGTTGTTGTATGGCGCGATAAGTTGTTCTATCGCGCGATAAGTTGTTGTATCGCGCGATAAGTTGTTTTATTACACGACTCGGGCAGTCAGAGGGCCAATAACTAAAATCAACCAATCAAAATGCTCTATTGCCGGTCCAATATTCTCTAAGTATTAGACCGGGCACTTTCCCGAATGGTCCCGAATGATACCGCACTTGTGTCCCTTTGAACTTCAGTCGTATAATAAATCTCTTATTAACCAAGCTTGCTCGGGACCGTACTGTAAGAATATCGGCCCTCGGTCTTTTTTGTACGGACCTCGCTACGCTCGGTCCGTACTGTCAAGACCTCGGACCGATATTCTCCCAGTACGGCCCCCGCGCTTGGTTAATAAGATATATGTATCGCGCGATAAGTTGTTGTATCGCGCGATAAGTTGTTGTATCGCGCGATAAGTTGTTCTATCGCGCGATAGAACACTATCGCGCGATGAGTTGTTCTATCGAGCGATAAGTTGTTCTATCGCGCGATAGAACACTATCGCGCGATGAGTTGTTCTATCGAGCGATAAGTAGTTCTATCGCGCGATAAGTTGTTCTATCGCGCGATAAGTTTATCTATCGCACGATAATGTTGATTGCAAGTTTTTTTGAATGAATGGATTCAGCAAAACTTATCGCGCGATAAAGTCATGAAAATTTTTGTAGGTGGATGGCCCTTGAGAGCCACCGTAATTTGCTGTGACGTTAAGTGTCTAAACCATTTATTGTAATGTTTGGTGACTAAACCATTTTTACTTAATCCCTCGCAGTTCCTATAAACGAACCTGAAGTGGAATACTTTAAGATTGCTGACAACCGCCAAACAGCTTACCTGAATGGAACTGTTGAACTCAAGTGTAAATTACTGCATGTTGACGCTCATATGTGGCTGTTGAATGGAACAAGGATTTCACATGGTGATCGTCACAAAATGATAAGGGATACCACCATTTGCAAACCTAGAAAGCTGTTTACCTTGAAAATAATAAACGTGACTGAGAATGACGAGGGACGGTACACATGCTCTGGATATAAAAATGGTATAAAGGCAGCAAAGGATCTTTTCCTAAAAACAGGTTTGTCATAACGTAAAGATGCATGGAATCGAAACCATTTCGTGCGAAGATTGACTTCAAAACTAAAAAAAATTAGACAATTTAGTAGTAACCTTTGGGTCTCACACAGCCGCTTCTCTAATCATAGCAAGGCAAAAAAAATAATTTGCAAGTCAAAAATGGATAAACGACAAACAAATCTCCAAAAGACGGAAAAAAGAGCAATGAGACTAACGGCTAATTAATGACAGATTTGTCAAACACATTCAGGGACAGTTTTCGAACGCTTAGGTTACCTTTTGAGATCTCTAAATGCGTTTGGTTATACATCTTCAAATATGCTTTACATTGGTGGAGATGAAATTACTTGACTTTTAAAGAAAAGCTGCTTCTTTTAGGAAGGTTGTTACTCGTTTTGTTACGAATTTTGGAGAACGAAGAAATCTGAGTTTCCCTGAAGTATCAAACTCTAGACCTTGACAGACCTTATTGATGAGCCTTATTAACGATTTCATTTTCTTACCAGAGCCATGTCCAAGCGGTCATTACTGTCCCCCCGAAGGAAACACAGCTTTCCCTTTCCCCAGGTCTCCGCCGACACCAACACCTGGTATCAGCAGAGGATACAGCTTCCACAGACCAGATACCGCGAGAATATTATTGTTCGCGGTATTAGCTTTTACCTATAACAAATGCAAGTAACAGCTTCAGCGCACATTTTAATAGTGTGTCATAAAAACAAAGCTGAGTATTTAAAAGAGCTAATCAGATGAAAGGAAACTATTGCATTGAGAAGTCAAAGTAAGAACATGGACACCAGCAAAGTCGTGGGAAAACGAGAGAGACTCAGACGTGATCGATTTTAGTCTTTCATCTGATTGGTATAAAGAGTGGTGCGAGATGTATTTGCTAAACATAGAGCGCAATAGTATATGGTAAAATCAATGCAATCCCGGATTTCTTTCCATGCTCAACTTAAAACTGCAAATGAAACGTCAAGTAAGAATTCACTATTTGAAAGAAGCACTCCGAAAGCTTTAAACTTTTTACTAAAACAAGAAACAGCTTTAACATTATTAAGCTTTGTCAAGGCGGACTGGAGAGTTCAGTTGTTTAAAGACAAACTAAATGGTTTGTAATTATTGAAGAAGCTTTAACATTCATTGTATACAATTATGAGTTCATTCAATTGAAATTAAACCGCAAGTTGTCTAGATTCAGAGATGCAAGGTAGGATTAACAGGCAGGTTGAGCACAACATGTACTGGAGGCCTTATCTTATCGTGTTATAAATGTAGTTGCAAGGTTATAATTCGATAATAATGTTGTATGTTTAGGATATAATTCTTGTGTTTCTCCATAGTTCTGTAATGGACAATTATATCATTAAAAGAACAAGTAAGGCTAAAAGGCTGTTTGATTTTACTTCCACTTTCCTCTTATCACAATTCCCTGCAAGTTTTTCAAAAGTTCAGTTATAACAACTCAGAGACCAGTCGCACGAGGTAGGGGCAGGGACTGGAAAGAAAATTTTAAAGTTTTTGAGTTAATTTTTTTATAAAAAAAAAAAAATTGTGTTAGCGTATCAAGTGCTATGTCGCGCGCACGAATCAGATCGTCGCATTTGGGTATGTATGTATTGAAATACGTCGTGTAAGCTGTAGCACGTGTTCCCCACGAAAAGTTCAAACCCGAAATGTGTAAGATCGTACTGAACAAAGGATAAAGATATAAAAAAACTAATGAAAATGTTTTCAGTATGTTTGAGCCATTTACAAGGTTATCAATACGCCAATAAACCTAACAGTAACGTTTAAATTTTGGATTGTAACTTCGACTCTTAAAAGTAAATTTTGAGGGAGTTTCTCCTTGCAGCGTTGAGTCAATTTTTCACTTACGTAACGCGAAGAACTTGTCAACACTTTAGCGTCAAATAATTCGTGAAATAACGGGAATTTCAGGAATTGTACACAGCCTAGCTTAGTCTTAACCCAGCCCCACACTGGGAAGAATATTCTCCACCATCAATTTACGTCACTAATCCGCAACGATGTTGTGAAATTAACAAGGGTAGACAAAGTAGCTGGAGAGAGTCTGAGAAATCCACTTTGATGTAACTTGCGTAGAAGTACTGGCCACAACTGTCGCATCCCAGCCAATCTTCTCCATCGTCGTCATGGCACACTGTGCAGACGTTGATATCTCTCCTACAGCGGACAGAACAAGTATTTCCGATTATCATTCACTTAAGTATGTCTTCTTTCTTATTGGGTCAGGTCTCATGCTTTGACTCTTAACTCTATATCAGGATCAAACCCAATGCTTGGCAAGATTAAAGGATATGCAGTTTGGAAACAAGCTATGACTTAGGTTACTTATTCGTAGATGTCATCGTAACAACAGCCAAACACCACAGACGTTATTAGTGCACGTTCGGTTGCTATGTCGAAAGCTGCATCTACGGAGGACTCTTCGCACAAACATCTAGCAAACTGAAAGAAACGATCGAAAACAGCAATCAATCATTGGGAAATTGAGTGAAGAATGTGCAATATTCCGTTAAATTCCTTTTAAGGCAGAAATAGTTCAGTGGTTGCTAAGGTATATTTAATCGAATGCACTTTCTTCCTAGTTACCTTGTGAGGGTAAATATTTCGTACCTTAACACCTCAGTATTTAATGAGAATAGTGACTTCTGTATTAAACTTAAAGACTAAATGTCGCGTGTGGGTGCAGAGCGTGAGACAAATGAGAATTTCGCACTTGCACCCATCCTTCTGTTTTATTTGAAGTGCACCAGCTCGATGCAAGGCCAAGATAGAGAAAGCCAGCCCGTTTTGGCGTCAGCGACCTCACTACAAATATAATGACAGACAACTAAAGGGTCACTTTATTCTCAAAGTGACTGCCGTTTTAAATTGAAGGAACAGCTTTTTTCACTTACGACTTAATAATTTTACACTTGCTATAAACACTGAAAGTAGACATTGCATGCCTATCATGTTCGCTCTTCTGTTGGCAGAACAGGGAAATTAAGTTAATAAGTCATGTCTACAGTACGTAGTCGCTACTAGATAAGTAGGGTTTATTGCTGCGAAGAACGCTTTCATACATTTTATGAAAGCGCAGTAAACATATATTATTTTCATATATTTACTGAGTCGTCGCCATCATAACGCATTCTCGTGTCTTAGTCAAAAATTGTCTTCGGTTTTTAAATGTTATCCTTTCGCGGGATTTCGCAATACTCGTAGTCGCGGTTTCATAATTTTCCCGCTGACAAAAATTACTGTTTACTCTTACCCTCGACGAACGCCTTCGATATAGCGTCACCCAACTCAGTATCCCCTCTTTACAGCAAATGGAACAGGGATTTTATCACAATCGTTTTCCACAAATTTAGCTTTTTTTTCAGGGAATCTTTTACATGCTTGAACAATATTTTGGCTTTGAGCCTTGAGATTTCTTTATCTTGATGATAAAATGCTATTGTAAAGGTTCTTTTTTCGGTGTCGCATGGACCGACGTGTACAGATTTGTCACTGATGAACCAACGGGCACAATCTTCTCAGTTAATAGCTTGATAAACTCCACAGACTAAGGTTATTGGACCGAACGATCTCCTTCTTCTTCCTGATGAGCCGGCCACCTCAGGGGGAAATAAGAACCGAGACCTTTGAATTCGGCCTGTCGTGTAAATCACCGAAATATTGCGTTATATTTATCTTTCTTTAAGCTTATAAAAGATATCCAGGACAAAATATTGTGGAAAATAATCGTGATGAAATCGCCGTTCTTTTTTCTGAAGAACCTGAAGCAATCCAGATTACATATTGACCATGGGGAGTTTCATTCCAGTTACGAGTTGCGCTTTGCGTGTGGATGAGTAGTTTGAAAGGTGGAATTATAACATTATGATTTCATTGAATCTTTTATTTCGAACTTTGTTTTTTTTTTTCTTGATCAAGACATGGAAGGAAACGTTGACTGACTCGACTGCACTGCGGCGGTGATAAGTCTCTCATTATCATATCTGTGCAAATTTTCTGACAGTTTTATTTATTTTATATTTATTTATTCGACTTTCATAGTAAGGTGACAGATGATGTAAATTGGTAAAAGAAGAAGGAGAAAAAATAATTAATAATTTAAACACGAAGGCGCGCTATATAAAGAAGTCTTCCCTGGGAAGACCTAGCCTCATTTGTTACTCACCGTTGACGTGTGCGGGTCAAATTCCGAATGCTGGTAGACGAACAATAGGAGCTAATGAGATATCTATTGTTTACTTCCACCAGCATGGTGGCACGAGGTAACGTGCGAACCACCGACTTCGATCTCAAATTTACCGCCACAAATAAAGACAGTTTCCTTTGGAGAAAGGAAATACAAATCTCAAAAATTCTTGTATTGTGATGAAGACATAAAACAATTTTGAGGAATGCGCCCGTTGTTTACTGCTTTGGAGTAGCTGTAGCTCAAGTTGACTTGACTCTAACAGTTCTACATCACACGACGATTGATTGACAAATGGTCCAGTGGGACCTAAGGCTCCTTTTATAGCGCGCCTTCGTGTTTAAGGTAAGTTGCCGCCGCGGTTTTACTTCGCAGACGACGCAAATTTTGGTGATTTCACGTTGTTGTTTTGCAAAGGACGGCTAAGAAATGTACAACGTTTTAAAACGCACGTGCTGGACTATTGTTCTGCCAATTAGATCTATTGATTTTCCACGTTCTCGTTGCCGTAGCCGTCGTGGTTTGCTTAAAGTCCCTAGTTCCCTATTATTGCGAGAGAGGAAATAGACAACAGAATTCGCGATAAAAATAGAAACTGGAAACTGAGATTTTTAATTATGCGTACTCGCACGCGCTCGACAGAAACCAATGGGTATTTAAAGAATGTAATGCGTAAAATACACAAAACGCAGGGCAAAATGAATCACTGGTAGGGTAGCAAATATTGGGCAATTATCTACAACTACATGACTTTGCTTTCTTTGCTCTGAAAGCAAATGTCATATTTGCTTCGTATTCACCAGCAATGAAAAGACGAAAGACGGCTATAACTTAGTGTTTGCACCTGGTGGCAAATGCAACGTACAAGAACGCATTTGTAAAGATTTTGTATTAGCATTAAATGTGAGGTGAAAACGTACGTTCGCATCACAAACACTAGGAATCCAATGTGAGGTAAAATTTCACATTTGCTCGACTCTGATCACTTTTTGCTCTTAAGTAAATTTTACGTTTGTACCACGTTTAGGACCATCGTAAAGATGGCGAAGGCTGATTTTCCTGTGAATCTCTTCTGCTTAACAAATTTAAATAAACAATTAAAACAATTAAACAATTGAACAATTAAACAATTAAACAATTAAAATTTATCAGCGCTTTAGGTGTACAGTAAATGTTTTGTAAAAATTAACATGTTAACCGAATACATCACCACAATATGAACACAAATGAAAACTAACTGTATTTAAACCTTTATGATGTTTCCAATCACATGGCTTTAAATACACGAAGCCTCTTCTTATTTTTACTTAACAAAGAAGGAAGCAAAAGCCATATCTTAGATTCTTAAAAGAGACATGGCAATTGAAGAACATGGGAATAACTAAAAAACGTCACGCAGGTGGTCGATGAAGTGAGTGCTTTGACTCGTCGCTTCTTTTTCTGTTCAAAAGGAAAGTCAAAGAAAACGTTACCACTCTCAAATAATTAATACATCGTAAACAAAATTTAATATCAAAAGTCTGCAAATAAACCAATTAAAGTTGAATCCACTATTTCAAACGCTCTGGGGTAAAGGTAAAATAGTTTGAAATGGTAGTGGTTCATAATAACCTGAGGTGAGCGTTGATTAACAAGAATTGATATGCAAATAACATAGTGAAAGAGGACACCCAAGTTCAGCCAAGGACAAAGGTTTACAGTAAAAGATATCATGACTTCAAGCCAAATTGTGGTATTGCAGCTGAGTTCTGACAGGTCTAAAGATCTGATCATGTTTAACTTTCAACTCTACCAATTGAGATTAAAATAAAAGGGACTAGTTTTTGGCCATGGAAACAAAACTCAGTTTTGAATAGCAGGGACTTCAAAATAACCCTCTTTCAAAATAGAAAAAAGCAGTCTGACTGGAAAAATAAAGGCAATGCTAGGGAAATGGATTTGAGTTCAAAATCATTAAATATTAGGTTACCGTATTTATACAGCTATGAACTCTTTGGGCTGTGAGGATTTCGTTGGAAATGATCTTTCTTTTATTCTTCAGTGCTGCCTCACTTGTTTTGAAATGTGCTCTCATAGCAGCTGAAACAAGCAAATAGGCAATGTTAGCTGTTCTTGCTGTTATAATATAATACTGTAGAATATGGTAATAAGCCCCAGGCCTTCCATTTTTCAAAAGACTGTTTTAATGGGCTTATATTTGGAGGGACTTATTACCTGAGGGAAATTTGAGTGCAAAACTCTTCAATGTGCAAATGATAATATTAAGGCATTAACTAACTGGTGGCTTATATTTGAAGGAGCTTACATTATGGGAGGATGTTTTTTGTTTTGAATTTGGGGGCTTATATTTGAAAAGAATAACATATGGAGGGAATTATTTTTGCAATTTTATGGTAGCTTAATCACTAAAAATGGTGTGGTTTAAAATTTCACTGAAGCAAAATAGTAAATATTTATTTACCTCTGATCACAGTCATTGCTGTTTCAGTGTCTGTAGTTCAGACACCAGCAAGAATATGTTGGTTGACTGTCTGGTTTACCTTTTCGGGGAAACTTCAATACAATGATTTAAAATTAGTCTCCCTTGCAGACCTTTCCGGCGTCATCACGCAAGCGAAAAGTCCCCCACCAACGGCTGCTCACATTCGAACAACATTCCTTTCCGGAAATTGGCCAATCAGCATTTACTTACCATATTCTGGAAAGCGTTCGCGCCTCAGTAATCAAACCAATCACAGAGTTCGTATTATCCGAGCGTTGAAACTGACAAAATGAAGACGCTTTCGACTCAGTGCGAGATACTTTTGGTATTGAGAGCTTAAATTCGCATCAGAGAGAAGCCATAACAGTAATTATAGAAGAGAGAAGAGATGTTTTTATAAATTTGCCCACAGGATTTGGGCAAACAAAACAGCGATCATTATCTGATATTTTCTTCAGAGTTTCGATGACATCGCTCGCATTCCATCTTTAGAAACTAACGCTAACGCGCTTCCTGTGAATTCGCGGGAATAAAAATATCGCGTGTTTATTGGTTGTTTGTCAGACGATAACTTCATTTTGATTGGATAACACATTACAATGGGAAAGAAATGTTGTTCGAATGTAAGCAGCCGTTGGTGGGGGAGTTTTTGCTTGCGTGACTACGCAGGAAAGGTCTGCAAGGGAGACTAATTTAAAATACTATTGTGATAAATTTGGATTAATCAATTGAAATCAGTGCAATCCCGGATTTCTTTCCATACTCAACTGAAAATTGCAAATGAAACGTCAAGTAAGAGTTCACTTTTTGAAAGAAGCACTCAGAAAGCTTCAAACGTTTTACTCAAACAAGAAACTGCTTTATCATTATCAAGCTTTGTCAAGACTGGAGAGTTCAAGTCTTAAAAGACAAGCAAAATGGGTTGTAAATATTTAAGCAGCTTTTACACTTATTGTGTACAATTATGAGTTCAGTCAATTGAAAATAAACCGCAAAGTTGTATGAATTCAGAGATGTAAGGTAGGATTAACAAGAAGGCTGATCAAAACATACATTAGAGGGGAAACACCTTACTTATATATCGTGTTGTGAATGAAATTGCATGGTTATAACTTCATAATGATGTTGTATGTTTACGATGTAATTTTTGTCTTTCTCCATAGTTCTGTAATAGATATTTATATCATTAAAAGAGCAGGTAATGCTGAAAAGCTGTTTGATTTGAACAGGTAATGCTGAAAAGCTGCAAGTTTTTGAAAAGGTTTTGCAAGTTTTTGAAAAGTTCAGTTTTAACAACTTAGAGACCAGTCGCACGAGGGGGGTAGGGGCAGGGACTGGAAAGAAAAGTTAAGGGTTTTTTAGTTATTTTGAGTTAATTTTTTAAATAAAAGAATAATTATGTGTTAGCGAATCGAGCCGGGTATCAGTCGTGCGCACAAATTAGATCGTCGCATTTGGGTCAGTGTATCTCGTACCGATCAGATCGCCGCATTAGGGTGTGTATCTTCCGCCAATCAAATAAAAAAATTGGGGTATGTTTGCACCAATCAGAGAGTCAGAGTACTGTCCCCCATGTTAATCATATAATGGAATTATGCTCTCCTAAAGTGTTGCAATGGAATCAACCCAACATTGATGCACACTTAGGATGACATTAACAAAAAATTGTGATCTATCCACTGAACTAATTTATTTCCTTCGTGTGAACCTAGTCGCTATAATCTGTTGGGTTTACAAAAGTCAGCAGAGATTTTTTCTACCATTGAAAAGTTAAAGCGTGTCTTGTGTACTGCTCCTTCACTTACAACGCACACACCGTCAGGAAAAGGCCTAACACGAAGTTATCACTGAAGCGTTTGTTTCGGAAGGGCTAGTTTTGCTGACTCTGGCAAAATTTGCGCAAAGCATTTGCATAACATATATCTGATCGATACCGTTGTCTTTTTCCAATAAACAGCCCAATTGTTACGACATAATCACAACCCACTAAGAAAAATTTCATGTGAAACTAAATGTTATTGTTAGTAAATTTCCCATGCAACTTTCACATGCTTTGAAATTTTGATTTTCAATAAGCTTTGTGCTTCACCCCGTCACGCGTCATTTCCTTGAAAACAACCTGCATTTTAAATTTTATCACGCATTCCACACGCTGGGTGCAAAGTCCAGATGTCCAGATAGGCAACACCCCCCCCTCCCTCCTTCCCCTCCCGTTGTAATGCTCAGGTGACCGCCTCCCGGTTAGCTCAATAGTCCTTTTCACAGTTGTGGGCTTGGTGGCCAAGCCTTTGAACAGGAGTGAGGCTAAGGGTAACCTTGTTATGATACAGATGTTGCTGCTTTTGAAATGCAAATTTCTTGGTTATCATGCTAACTAGATACTGGTCTCTATCACAACAATGTCACCCTCAGCCTCACTTCAAATCAAAGGCTTGGAAACTAAGTACACAACTGTAAAATGGTCTCTTGGTTAGAGCGCCGGTAAGTGTTGTGCGGGAGGTCGAGGGTTCGAGCCCCGGCCGGACCAATACTCACGGTCTTAAAATAAGTGAGGAGAATTTGCAACCTTTCTATAATCAAGAAATGGATAGATATTCTAGTCTTCTCGGATAAGGACGAATGAGCCGTAAGTCCCGTCTCCTGCAGGGTTAGGGGTAGGAGACGTTAATTTCCCACGCACAGATCACTGTGTGGTGGATGTCCTCCCCTGGGTGCGATGGGTGGGTGTTGGCCTTGAAAAGCCCTTATGGGGAGTGGTCAATTAACATATGTATATATGTATGTATGTATGTATGTATGTATGTATGTGAAAGCCTTTGGAATATGATTCTTTTCTCTTTGCTCAATGTATTTTCACTTATTTCAGAAATGGAGACCGCGAGACATCTTTGGTTAAGGTCTCCTAGAGATAAAATGGAGTTGTGATTTGCTTCCCACCGCAAAATTAAAAACGCACGTGCAGTAATGAGGGCTCACACGCAAGCTAGAGAAGTCTCATTCGCATTCGCTGTTTGGTCTCGTCACGCCATGAGGATGGCGGAGAGAGCGCGTTGCGTGACGAGACCAAACAACTGCTGGGAAGGAGACCACAGTAAGTGTGGCACAACTGCAATTTAATTCTGTCAACAGTTTATTTCTGACAACAGACCATAAAATACCTGTGTCTGAGTTTATTTCATAGAAATTGGAAGAGTCTGTTTTACTCTCTCGAACCGTATTTTTGTCGGAAACTTTAAAAGTTCATGCTATTTTTCTCTTACGAAATTAATAAATTTTGGTACTACAAATGTCCTATCTCAACCCACTCATCCGAAAAAAACAACTATTGCACGCGTAGCATGCCTCTGTTTGTCTTAGTGAATTTTCCTTGCATGGCTTCCCACCTTTAATTTATTGATTATTCTATCGGATTACTGCTGATTGACGGCTAGATATACTGCTTCAACGCTATTGGATTGCAAACTTATATCGAAACCTCCTGCTTTTCTCAGAAACGCATTTCCGTAAGACGCTGCTTCGATCAGTAAAACGATCTGTTAATTACTTAGACTGGAGACGTTTAGTCGATGAAAGAACCAAGAACATGACTTCAGGACATAAACTGCTGTTTTGGATTCTCGTTTTCTCGTTAAAAGAAGCCGTAGATGGTGAGTATGGGAAAATAAATCTTACTCATGTCATCAGCTCATAAGTATATCAGTTTCTCGAACACTGAAGGACCTTTTTTAAGCGCAGTCTTTACTACCGTAACAAAACCATACAAGACGGTCTGAGTAGATCAAACTGATTTTAAATGACGCAAGAAGGAACTTAAGAAAAGCTACCATCGTTGTAAAACGTAAGCAAACGCAGCTTACGACCTCATTAACGACGTTTTTCTGTTTGGCAACTCACTGAAGGAACGGATTGAATATAATTGATTATACGTATGATGCACGATCCTCGCAGTAGAAAGCGATATTTATGCAGTAGCAAAAATCAGACCTGAAAAAAATCAGGCCTGTACGGGATTCGAACCACTGACCTCTGTGATACTAGTGCAGCACTCTACCAATTGAGGTAACAAGCCAACTGGGAGCAGGCCGTTAAGTTGATTCCTAATAAACCCGTGTTGATAAATCAGATAGAAAAATATATGAACTTCATATATTCATTGTACATAATTGATTATGTAGTCGATCTAGAATGTGATTTCCTTTGTTTGCAACAGAACTAGAAAAATCATAGTTTAGTCGGTATGGACTGTTAAAATTGGGAACTCGCAAAGATGACTCGGAATGCAAATTGTGTTAAACCATGCGTCACTGATATTGCGGTTCGAGCCATTGAAGCGTTAGTAGAAGGCAACTTAAGAATAATAGATTGCTAACGTAAAAGAAACACTACTTAACTGTAAGGATTTAACAAAAACCTATTGGAGAGAGCTGACTGTCAAACGAATTGTTGATAAACAGATCTAAAATGAATGCCAATATTTTTCAAGTTGACCAGAGTTGGCGAAGGAGGAAAGTTGGGGGGCGAAAAAATATTCGTGCCTTACTTTTATAAGTGCTGATAGTTTCGAAAGAAACTGTTTGGGGCTGCGTCGGTGAAGGTAACGAAATGATTTGGATATATCAACAAAGTTGAAATGGTAAATTGGCCACCGTAACGATTACAAAAGCTGACGTTTCGAGCGTTCTATTCGCTCCGACGAAGGGCTAACGCTCGAAACGTCAGCTTTTGTAATCGTTACGGTGGCCAATTTACCATTTCAACTTTGTTGATATATCCAAATTACTTTTATAAGTCTTATCGACACAACTTGAATGTCTTCTTTGTTTGCTTTCTTTTCAGCATATCCACAGTTTACCTGTGGACCCTTTGGTATAAAACATGATATCAATCAAAGAGGAGGTAAGTTTCATGATCAACTCAATTATAAAAAAACCAAACCAGAAACGCCAAAACAGTAGTTTAGATTTTTCTTTATTTAAATCCAAAACTAGTCACATTTCATTAAAATCATCGATAACGTGATATGAAATAGGGACCTCAAGTTAACTCCGACGGCGATGGCAAAACCAAAGATCCCATGGGCAGAACAACAGCTCAGCACGTGCGTTTTCAAACTCTGTGCATTTTCCAACCGTCCTCGGAAGCACAACATCATGAAATCATCAAAATTTATGTGGTTCGAGAACAGAAAACCTCACAGAAAACCCGCCATTTTTGTGACAAGGAGGCGAAGCCACATAGGCTGTCGAGAGGAATTAGCGAGTAATGGTAACATTAGAATTCCGATCTTGATCCAATTCTGACCCCATATTTCTTGGTGCTTCTTATTCCTTGTTTTGGAGAACTACAGCAAACAATAAACAGGATGGTGCCTGAGATAACAAACCTTTTCCTTATAGAAATATCTCATATTGTGTCATCGGCGCATCATGTAAATACAGAGAAGATGTTATTTCGAAGTTGAGCATTTTACCGTTTGAATAGATTCAAAGATATGATTTTTTTTAGCTCTTGCCGTGACACCACGAAAGATGACCAACATCTCAAAAGAATTTCACAATGGCGTCTCTAGTGGCACGTAATTGTTTAGCAGAAATAATTAAATAGGCCTGATCTTGATCTGATTAGAAGTGAAAGTTTATGTACGTATTGACTCAGTATTTGGCTCGAGGTCATAACGTACGAACCGCGCGCAGCGAGGTCCGTGCCTCATGACCGACTTTGAACCTCAACACTGTTCACACGCGCTCATTTTCCACAATTTACGGTTAGATCTTACGTTTTTGTTTAGCATTTTTCGACCACTGCAAAAAATCCTTGGGAATTAAGCAAGTTTAGTTGCCACTTTTAATGCAATACAATTCTTTGGTGTCAATGTCAATGAACTCAATAAACATCGTGATTTCAATTGCGTGGTTTCTCAGAAACTTGAAGTAACCTGATTGTCCAATCAAAGGCCAACGAAAGCTACAACGAAAAAATCTCGATACTACAGTGCTAAATCAACGTGGTTTCCGCAGTTACTCTCGCGGTGGAGAAGTGGTCTAATGATGTCTCTGGTGAAGGGAACCCCCATAGAACATTTCCTTACCTATAGCCTTCCCTTGTGTGTAAGAGGGTCGGTCGGTCAAAAAAATGAAAAAACAAACAAACAAACAAAAAAAGCAAGACGCTCGAGTTCAGAGAAAGCCGGAAAGCCATTACCATTAGAAAGGTTTGACTGAAAGAAAAGAGGGAAGTCAATTACTGATTATGTAGACAGACGGACACTACCCAAAAACTGTTCGGTCTCAGGGTCTATGCTTCATGTTTTTGTAGGTGTCAACGTTTCATATATATAATTTTCTTTTTCTATATAGACGGTAAGCCTCAAGTGACTTGTCTGAGACCAAGGCAAAGCGTACACTTAGATGCGCATGTGCAAATTGAATGTGAGGTTATCTCCGGCACCTTTGCTAATATCACGTGGTTTCATAATGGAATATCTCTCAGCGAGCTAAAGAAAAGCTTCGTGACGATTGACAAACGGTCCTGTGGTCAAACGCTGAAAATTAGATACGCCAGCTCACGCGATGAAGGAAAGTACACATGTGCAGCCACTAACAAGTTTGGAACTGTCAATAAGACATGCTCTCTTCATATCAAGGGTATTGTGTTTGATACTGTTTTTCTTACCTCTGTTTAGTTAAATCCGCGGCTCATTAAGAGACTTAAGTTGAAATTGTAAATTAGCCACCGTAAAGAGTTAAAAAGCTGACGTTTCGAGCGTTAGCCCTTCATCATTCACTCTCACGAAGGGCTAACGCTCGAAACGTCAGCTGTTTAACTCTTTACGGTGGCCAACTTACAATTTCAACTCAGTTGATATTACCAAATTACCATGTTACCCCCACTGTATCCTCATCATCCCCACCCCTCCCCCTTTTAGGAGATCAATTTTGTTATAGCTTCCGTCTCCCCCATATACCGCGATGGCGACGACTAATTTCTCCTTCGTTCTTCCTTATACCTCGTGATCCCTCCAAAAAAATATTCTCTGCCTCCCTCCATGAGGATATTTAATAACTGATCCCTATCAAAATAAATAGCGGACAGGAACAGATCAGAAGCGGATCCAGGGGGGGGGGGGGGGTCCAGGGAGGGCCGACTCCTCCCCTTCATTAGACCTCTGGATATTCTTACCTCTTCTGTGAGACCGAGGAAGGTAACTTGACACACACGTCCACTCCGAAAGATACTTACACGCGGTTCTCTTCTGTCCAAAGTCCAAAATGGCTGATAAATCTTCCTGTCATTTTCGACCTCATACAGTAGTGATAAAGAAGTTAGGGCACGTGGTAATATTTTGTGTCTAGACCACAAACTATAGTATTCGGTGCCATTCACTCCATTTACTACGGTGGCTCTCAAGGGCCATCCACCTACAAACATTTTCATGACTTTATCGCGCGATAAGTTTTTCTTCTCGGGCAAATATTTGTTTTAAGAACATGAAATTTCCGCCGGGCAACTATCAGCCGATAGTTCCTCGACAGAAACACTCTATTGTTTAAGTAGAGACAAGAACGATATAAATGTAAAGAATCGAAAACAATGGTTGAAACCATCGCACCACGCTTAAAGCATTTGCTATACATAGTTAAGGATGATTTACAAAGAAAAAGCAAAACAAAAACAAATATGCTCGAAAGAATGATTAATCTTAATTTTCGCGCAATTACCAGCTGTTACATGACGACAGGCCGGAATGACTGCATAATTAAGTAAGAATGGTTCTAGCTAGGTGACTATATTTAAATAAATAAAGGCTAATATATAGGCAATAAGAGGATATTACGTCTCTTTACACTGTCATTCCTAATGGCGAAGGTCTTCTGGCCCTTAAACATTTTTTTGTACTGTTAAGGAACCTAAATCTGAAACACTACTACGCTTAGCCGAACTCGTGCTCACACTCAATCGTTTTTCATTCGAGGACAACTTTTTCAAACAAACCAATGGTGTACCAAAATGGGACCTAGCTATGCCAATCTTTTTGTAGATTTTGTTGAACACCAATTTTTCACCCCATGCAACGGCTCCAAACCTGAACTCTACGGTCGCTACATCGACGACTGTATCGGCGCTACCTGCTCTACCAGGGAGGAGCGCTCTCAATTCATAACCGCAGTCAATTCTT
The DNA here is from genome assembly GCF_964205215.1 of Stylophora pistillata. Taxonomy (NCBI): domain Eukaryota; kingdom Metazoa; phylum Cnidaria; class Anthozoa; order Scleractinia; family Pocilloporidae; genus Stylophora; species Stylophora pistillata. The sequence continues at coordinate 19,808,380 of NC_142532.1, forward strand.
TTCACCCGGCTCTGAAATTTTCCTGGGAAATTTCTGACAATTCTTTATCCTTTTTAGACATTATCCTTTTCAGGAAATCTACTTCCGCGCGCTTACCATCAGTGTTTTGTTTCTAAAGAGTCTCAATAGGATAAACTTTTACTTTCGGTTGTCAAAACATATAATCCTGGGATTTAACCTTCAAATGCACTATGCTATCCACTGGAAGGATTCATTAGCGAATAGCGTCATCCAACATTCGAACAACCGGGGCCTGGCTTTCAGTCGCTCGTAAGTTGGATATATCAACAAAGTTGAAATGGTAAATTGGCCACCGTAACGATTACAAAAGCTGACGTTTCGAGCGTTAGACCTTCGTTGGAGCGAATAACCGGAAGTATAAAAAATTCCTGAACCTCGACCAGTGCAACTGACTTTAAACAATGAAACGAATAAAGTGAACATTAAACTTGCTGAGATTTAATCGGTTCTTTGGTTAGTGAATTGGCGTCTGCACTTTTCATAGTAAACCCACTGACCATGATTAATTTTTATTGATTTACGGCTAAATATACTAAATATACCCAAACAGTTTCTTTCGAAACTATAAGCCTTTATTCATAAATATACTTTGTTGCAGTTTCGAAACTCAATCATTAAAACTTCCTCCCACGTGTAGTTTCTTCGGTTGCCGAAGACCCTGTCACCTTTCAGGGCAGTTCAGTTGAATGGTTTACCGACTCACCTTCGAATACTTGCTCTAGATGTTAGATTTTAAGCCCTCTTTAAATTAATTTTAATTTTTAGTCAGATCTTTTAATTGCATGGCTTTTCATTTTGAATACATTAATTTTCATTGGTTTAGTTGTTGATTGACAGATAAATATAGTACAATTCCACTGATAGATCTTTATTTATGAATAAGGAACTTCCTGTTTTTCTCGAAAACGCCTTTCCGTAAACCGCTGCTTCTGGCGGGGGTTGATTAATGAAACGAACATTGAGTCAGAGAGACTTGTATTCGATAAAGGAACCAAGAACATGACTTCAGGACAAAAATTACACTTTTGGATTCTCGTTTTCTTCTCCGTGTTCTTATTCGAAGAAGCCGTAGCTGGCGAGTATGGGAAGAAAACCCAAAGTCATGTTATCAACTCACAAGTTTCAGTTTCCTAGAACACAGAAGCTTTTTACATGCATAGACTGCGAATGTATCAGGATTTTTTTGAACATGCAGTCTTTTCTATCATAACAAAACCACAGATCAAGACAAAAAAGAAGTTCTGAGCAGATCAAAATGATTTTAAATGACGCAAGAAAGAACATAGGAAACGCTACCATCGTTGTAAAACCTAAACAAAAGCAGGTTACAACTTCATCTTCCGTTTAGTAATTCATGAAGAAATAGATTGAGTATAACTAATTTTGTAGTCGAACTAGTATGTGATTTCCTTTGGTTGCAAAATAACTATAGATATCATAGTTTAGTCAGTATGTATATTCAGCTCTTTTAAAAATTCGAAGCTCGCCTAGGTGGAGACTGAACGCCTATTGCGTTAAATCGTGCTTTGTCGGTTCGAGTGGATTAAAGCGTTGGTAGAAAAGAACTTAAGAATAAACATAAAAACACGACCTAACTGTAAGGACTCAACAAAAACCTTAAAGTGCACTTAAATCCAAAAATTTGTTTTCGCTTAACGGAATAAGCTTATTTTTTGGAGTATTTCTGTGCAAAAATTTTTTAATTTGCTTAAATCTTTAATTTTCTGTGCCTAGTCAAAATACGGAAAATCGGCCGCCATCTTGCCCCACGACCGAGTTTAAAGAGGAATGGCTCTAGTGGATAATGTGACGTCAAATCGAGAACACGAAAGTCTGCATTTCACACATTTTCACTTGTTTGGGAAAGTTGTCGTCGATATTGTCCGAAATATGCCGACTAGGTGTGTTGTATGAGGAATGTATGAAGCGCGATACCCTCTTGCAAATTACGCACGTTGCTACATCCTTTTACAACACACTTAGTCGGCATATTTTCGGACAATATCGACGACAACCTTTCCAAAAAAATGAAAATGTGTGAAATGCAGACTTTCGTGTTCTCGATTTGACGTCACATTACCCGCTAGAGCCATTCCTCTTTAAACTCGGTCGTGGGGCAAGATGGCGGCCGATTTTCCGTATTTTGACTGGGCACAGAAAATTGAAGATTTGAGCAAATAAAAATATTTTTACACAGAAATACTCCAAAAAATACGCTTATTTCGTTAAGCGAAAAAAAATTTTTGGGTTTAGGGGCACTTCAAGGAGAGAGCTGATTGTCAATAACTCCCATCTAAAATGAAGGTGAACAGAGTTGGCGAAGGAAGAGAGTTCCTTACGGTTTAATTTACATGTCAGTTTCATAAATTAGAATAATCATTAGGGACTTTAAGCAAACCACGACGGCTACGGCAACGAGAACAGGGAAAAACAATAGATCTAATTGGCAGAACAATAGCCCAGCACGTGCGTTCTAAAACTTTGTACATTTCTTGGCCGTCCTTTGCAAAACAACAACGTGAAATCACCAAAATTTGCGTCGTCTGCGAATCGAAACCGCATCGGGAAATTATTTTAATTCACATTTGGAACTCAACGCTACTTACAACAACAACAACATTGACTTTATTTATTTTTTTTAAATTAAAGAAATAAAGGCTTTTGTAGCCCGCAGTTAGTTAAGCTATTCTAGGCGGGCTACCTAAACAGACACTTTATAGGCTCTCACACACACACACACACACACACACACACACACAAACACACACACACACACACACGCACACACACACGCAACAATGAAATAAATAAATAAATGAGCAAATAAAAATAAATTATAAATAATAGTAGTGACAATCATGTTAAAGGTTTTAACTGGGCTAGTCACACAAGGGAGTTTTTAACAGGTCAAAGAGAAAGCTAATCAGTTAAAATACAAATATAAGCTAGAAAGGTCAAGGTAGCGCAAATCAACATTCATCTCCTCAATTTTATGCGTTACTTTTATGCGTTATGTTGAGTTTGAGGTTTGGCGCCCTATGAAACAGTAAACACATGCAGCCATTTTCGAAATTCTAACTAAAAGTAGAAACTCGTTTTTTAATCGACGTCTTCCGTGGCGTTGCCGTCCTGACTGCTTAAAGTCCCTATTTTCTGTGGAAAAAAGATTCGTCGGTTACACCATATGAATAACAGTTGAAGGAGGAAGTCGCAAAATATATTTGTGGTAAAAATTGAATATCATGAATTAGAGGGCCTTAGTCTTACTCGCTACAACTCGATTGTCTTGAATTTCTGCTTTCTTTTCAGTATATCCTCAGTTTACTTGTGGACCCCTAGGTTTAAAGCATGATATCAACCAAACAGAAGGTAAGTTTAATAATCGAGTCAATTACAAGAACCGAACCCGGAAACGACAAAACAGTAGTTTAGATTTTTCTTTATACAACTAAAAAAGACTAGTTACGTTCCATCACAATCATCGACCATGTGAAGAGAAATAGAGACCTCAAGCAAACCGCGACGGTGATAGCAACGGGAACGTGGCTAAACAAAAGATCTCATGGGTAGAACAATAGCTCCGAGCACGTGCGTTTTCAAACTCTGTACATCTGAACCGCCCTCGGCAACACAACATCGCGAAATTATCAAAATTTGTGTGGTCTGCCGGAGAACAGAAAACCCGAAGGCAGCATTTTCCATAACTTGCGGTTTGATATTCCGTTCAGTTTTGTTTAGCATTTTACCACCACTAAAAAAAAAAAAAATTGGAAAATATTCTAGGAAAAAAGTTGCTACTTTTAATGTAATGTAATTCTTATTAATGCCGTGATTTCAATTGCGTGGTTTCTCAGAAACTTGAAGTAACCTGATTGTCCAATCAAAGGCCAACGCAAGCTACAAGGAAAGAATCTCGATGCTACAGTGCTAAATTAACGTGGGTTCCGCATTGACTCTCGCGATGGCTGAAGTGGTCTAATGATGTCTCTGGTGAAGGGGACCCCCATAGAACGTTTCCTTACCTATAGCCTTCCCTTGTGTGTAAGAGGGTCTGTCGGTCAAAAAAATGAAAAAAACAAACAAACGAACAAACAAAAAAAGCAAGACGCTCGAGTTAAGTGAAAGCCGGAAAGCCATTACCATTAGAAAGGTTTGACTGAAAGAAAAGAGGGAAGTCAATTACTGATTTATGTAGATAGACGGACACTACCAAAAAACTGTTCGGTCTCAGGGTCTATGCTTCATGTTTTTGTAGGTGTCAACGTTTCATATATATAATTTTCTTTTTCTTAAATAGACGGTAAGCCTCAGGTGACTTGTCTGGGACCATGGCAAAGCGTACACTTAGATGCGCATGTGCAAATTGAATGTGAGGTTATCTCTGGCACCTTTGCTAACATCACGTGGTTTCATAATGGAATATCTCTCAGCGAGCTAAAGAAAAGCTTCGTGACGATTGACAAACGGTCCTGTGGTCAAACGCTGAAAATTAGATACACCAGCTCACGCCATGAAGGAAAATACACATGTGCAGCCACTAACAAGTTTGGAACTGTCAATGAGACATGCTATCTTCATATTCGTCAGTATTGTGTTTGATCCTGTTGTTCTTACCTTTGTTTAGCGAAATCCGCGGCTCATTAAGAGACTTAAGTTGAAATTGTAAATTGGCCACCGTAAAGAGTTAAAAAGCTGACGTTTCGAGCGTTAGCCCTTCATCATTCACTCTCACGAAGGGCTAACGCTCGAAACGTCAGCTTTTTAACTCTTTACGGTGGCCAATTTACAATTTCAACTCATTTGATATTACCAAATTACCATGTTACCCCCACTGTATCCTCATTATCCCCACCCCTCCCCCTTTTAAGAGATCAATTTTGTTATAGTTTCCCTCTTCCCCATATACCGCGATGGCGACGACTAATTTCTCCTTCGTTCTTCCTTATACCTCGTGATCCCTCCAAAAAAATATTCTCTGCCTCCCTCCATGAGGATAGTTAATAACTGATCCCTATCAAAATAAATAGCGGACAGGAACAGATCAGAAGCGGATCCAGGGGGAGGGTCCGGGGAGGGCCGACTCCTCCCCTTCATTAGACCTCTGGATATTCTTACCTCTTCTGTGAGACCGAGGAAGGTAACTTGACACACACGTCCACTCCGAAAGATACTTACACGCGGTTCTCTTCTGTCCAAAGTCCAAAATGGCTGATAAATCTTCCTGTCATTTTCGACCTCATACAGTAGTGATAAAGAAGTTAGGGCACGTGGTAATATTTTGTGTCTAGACCATAAACTATAGTATTCGGTGCCATTCACTCCATTTATTACGGTGGCTCTCAAGGGCCCTCCACCTACGAAAGTTTTCATGACTTTATCGCGAGATAAGTTTTGCTCAGCCCATTCATTCAAAAACTTTGCAATCAACATTATCGCGCGATAGATAAACTTATCGCGCGATAGAACAACTTATCGCGCGATAGAACAACTTATCGCGCGATAGAACAACTTATCGCGCGATAGAACAACTTATCGCGCGATAGAACAACTTATCGCGCGATAGAACAACTTATCGCGCGATAGATAATATTATCGCGCGATAATTTTATCACTCGCTCCCATGGCCCCACGACCATTAGCACATGGTCACATCCATAGCAAGATGGCGGACCAAGTTTCGAACGTGAGTAATTGTCCAAGAAATAAAGACTTTTGTTCTTGATTTTTGAGCAAGAGACGGTAATCTTTGGGTTAAATTAAATTATATTTCTATGCTTTCTATGCCTTATATTCATAAACAATCTTTCACCTTATACACCTTATATAGTTTAAAAACGTATCCCTGCACCTTATATTCATAAACAATCTTTCAAATATAGAGCAATAAAGTCCCTATCATATCTTTCACCCCACTTACTAAGATAGCATAGAAATATAATTTGATTTAATCCAAAGATTACCGTCTCTTGCTCAAAAATCTAGAAATAAGTCTTTATTTCGTGGACAATCACTCACCTTCGAAACTTGGTCCGCAATCTTGCTATAGATGTGACCACGGGCTAATGGTCGTGGGGCTATGGGAGCTAGTAATAAAATTATCGCGCGATAATATTATCTATCGCGGGATAAGTTGATCTATCGCGCGATAAGTTGTTCTATCGCGCGATAGAACACTGTATCGCGCGATAAGTTGTTCTATCGCGCGATAGAATATTCTATCGCGCGAAAACTTTTTCTATCGCGCGATAAGTAGTTCTATAGCGCGATAAGTTGTTGTATGGCGCGATAAGTTGTTCTATCGCGCGATAAGTTGTTGTATCGCGCGATAAGTTGTTTTATTACACGACTCGGGCAGTCAGAGGGCCAATAACTAAAATCAGCCAATCAAAATGCTCTATTGCCGGTCCAATATTCTCTAAGTATTGGACCGGGCAATTTCCCGAATGGTCCCGAATGATACCGCACTTGTGTCCCTTTGAACTTCAGTCGTATAATAAATCTCTTATTAACCAAGCTTGCTCGGGACCGTACTGTAAGAATATCGGCCCTCGGTCTTTTTTGTACGGACCTCGCTACGCTCGGTCCGTACTGTCAAGACCTCGGACCGATATTCTCCCAGTACGGCCCCCGCGCTTGGTTAATAAGATATATGTATCGCGCGATAAGTTGTTGTATCGCGCGATAAGTTGTTCTATCGCGCGATAGAACACTATCGCGCGATGAGTTGTTCTATCGAGCGATAAGTATTTCTATCGCGCGATAAGTTGTTCTATCGCGCGATAAGTTTATCTATCGCACGATAATGTTGATTGCAAGTTTTTTTGAATGAATGGATTCAGCAAAACTTATCGCGCGATAAAGTCATGAAAATTTTTGTAGGTGGATGGCCCTTGAGAGCCACCGTAATTTGCTGTGACGTTAAGTGTCTAAACCATTTATTGTAATGTTTGGTGACTAAACCATTTTTACTTAATCCCTCGCAGATCTTAAAAAAAAACCTGAAGTGGAATACTTTAAGATTGCTGACAACCGCCAAACAGCTTACCTGAATGGAACTGTTGAACTCAAGTGTAAATTACTGCATGTTGACGCTCATATGTGGCTGCTGAATGGAACAAAGATTTCACATGGTGATCGTCACAAAATGATAAGGGATACCACCATTTGCAAACCTAGAAAGCTGTTTACCTTGAAAATAATAAACGTGACTGAGAATGACGAGGGACGGTACACATGCTCTGGATATAAAAATGGTATAAACGCAACAAAGGATCTTTTCCTTAAAACAGGTTTGTCATAACGTAAAGATGCATGGAATCGAAACCATTTCGTGCGAAGATTGACTTCAAAAGTAAAAAAAATTAGACAATTTTTGGGTCTCACAGAGCCGCTTCTCTAATCATAGCAAGGCAAAAAAAATAATTTTTCAAGTCAAAAATGGATAAACGACAAACAAATCTCCAAAAGACGGAAAAAAGAGCAATGAGACTAACGGCTAATTAATGACAGATTTGTGAAACACATTCAGGGACAGTTTTCGAACGCTTAGGTTACCTTTTGAGATCTCTAAATGCGTTTGGTTATACATCTTCAAATATACTTTACATTGGTGGAGATGAAATTACTTGACTTTTAGAAAAAAGCTGCTTCTTTTAGGAAGGTTGTTACTCGTTTTGTTACGAATTTTGGAGAACGAAGAAATCTGAGTTTCCCTGAAGTATCAAACTCTAGACCTTGACAGACCTTATTGATGAGCCTTATTAACGATTTCATTTTCCTACCAGAGCCATGTCCAAGCGGTCATTACTGTCCCCCCGAAGGAAACACAGCTTTCCCTTTCCCCAGGTCTCCGCCGACACCAACACCTGGTATCAGCAAAGGTATGAAAGGTAACCAATGAATGACGACTGAGATATATATGTTATTGATACCAACGCACCCAAGGAGTCTAGTTAAGAGTATATTGAGTGGTGGATTGAGTGAGGGAAGGGGGGAGTGAATTTAGGGAGTGCGAACCCCTCCACTATTAGAACTGTGGGTATTTTTCAACACTTGTCTGAGACCAAAATTTCTCCAAAGACAGGATCATATCTTACTACATAACTTAAAGTACACTAAAAATTACTTACATACATACATACATACATACATACATACATACTATACATACTTTATTGTAACTCCCTACAAAGGGTTTTTCAGTCACAAGGTTACTAAATAGCTAAATACAATGAAATATATGAAGTTCATATATTTTGAACTGCGGTATTAGATACGTATGATGCACGATCCTCGCAGTAGATAGCGCTATTTAAGCAATAGCGAAAATCAGACCTGAAGAAAATCAGGCCTGTACGGGACTCGAACTACTGACCTCTGCGATACTGGTGCAGCGCTCTACCAATTGAGCCAACAAGCCAACTGGGAGCAGGCCGTTAAGTTGATTCGTAATAAACCCGTGAAAGGGATAATTCTCGCTATTGCTTAAATAGCGCTATCTACTGCGAGGATCGTGCATCATACGTATCTTATACCGCAGTTCAAAATATATGAACTTCATATATTTCATTGTATCTGATTTATCCCTTTCACGAGTTTATTACGAATCAAATTAACGGCCTGCTCCCAGTTGGCTTGTTAGCTCAATTGGTAGAGCGCTGCACTAGTATCGCAGAGATCAGTGGTTCGAGTCCCGTACAGGCCTGATTTTTTTCAGGTCTGATTTTCGCTATTGCTTAAATAGCGCTATCTACTGCGAGGATCGTGCATCATACGTAAATAGCTAAAATAACTAAATAAATTGCCAAATAACTAATATAATAAATAACATTAAAAATAAGTGAAATACAATGGATCATATACTAATTAAAAATTCATAGATTGATCAGAGAAAAGTAGGTTAACAATTTTGTTTCTAAAATGTTTGATCGATTCTGAAGGTTTAACATTGTCTCTTAGATCATTCCAGAGCTTTGCACCGCGGTAGGCGAAGGACCATTGATTCCGCCCTTAGAATTACTTAGGCCCCATTGTAAGTGAAATATTTCTTTGTCAAAGTTTGGACCCATAACGATTTGCTGTCTTTAGAGTATGAACGTGAAACAATGCAAGTGACGAAGACTCAGCGAGGAAGACTCAGCACCTCTGAGGTCACCACGCAAAGGGTATGTCTAAAGACAGAATTGGTTCTTGTCAGCAGAGGATACAGTTTCCACAGACCAGATACCGTGAGAATATTATTGTTCGCGGTATTAGCTTTTACCTATAACAGACGCAAGTAACAGCGCTAGCTTCAGCGCACATTTTAATAGTGTCATAAAAACAAAGCTGAGTATTTAAAACAGCTAATCAGATGAAAGGAAACTATTGCATTGAGAAGTCAAAGTAAGAACATGGACACTGGCAAAGTCGTGGGAAAACGAGAGAGACTCAGACGTGATCGATTTAAGTCTTTCATCTGATTGGTATAAAGAGTGGTGCGAGATGTATTTGCTAAACATAGAGCGCAATAATATATGGTAAAATCAATGCAATCCCGGATTTCTTTCCATGCTCAACTTAAAACTGCAAATAAACGTCAAGTAAGAATTCACTATTTGAAAGAAGCACTCAGAAAGCTTTAAACTTTTTACTCAAACAAGAAACAGCTTTAACATTATTAAGCTTTGTCAAGACTGGAGAGTTCAGTTGTTTAAAGACAAACTAAATGGTTTGTAATTATTGAAGAAGCCTTAACATTCATTGTATGCAATTATGAGTTCATTCAATTGAAATTAAACCGCAAGTTGTCTAGATTCAGAGATGTAAGGTAGAATTAACAGGCAGGTTGATCACAACATGTACTGGAGGCCTTATCTTATCGTGTTATAAATGTAGTTGCAAGGTTATAATTCGATAATAATGTTGTATGTTTAGGATATAATTCTTGTGTTTCTCCATAGTTCTGTAATGGACAATTATATCATTAAAAGAACAAGTAAGGCTAAAAAGCTGTTTGATTTTACTTCCACTTTCCTCTTATCACAATTCCCTGCAAGTTTTTCAAAAGTTCAGTTATAACAACTCAGAGACCAGTCGCACGAGGGTAGGGGCAGGGACTGGAAAGAAAATTTTAAAGTTTTTGAGTTTATTTTTTTATAAAAAAATAATTGTGTTAGCGTATCAAGTGGTATGTCGCGCGCACAAATCAGATCGTCGCATTTGGGTATGTATGTATTGAAATACGTCGTGTAAGCTGTAGCACGTGTTCCCCACGAAAAGTTCAAACCCGAAATGTGTAAGATCGTACTGAACAAAGGATAAAGATATACAAAAACTAATGAAAATGTTTTCAGTATGTTGGAGACATTTACAAGGTTATCAATGCGCCAATAAACCTAACAGTAACGTTTAAATTTTGGACTGTAACTTCGACTCTTAAGAGTAAATTTTGAGGGAGTTTCTCCTTGCAGCGTTGAGTCAATTTTTCACTTACGTAACGCGAAGAACTTGTCAACACTTTAGCGTCAAATAATTCGTGAAATAACGGGAATTTCAGGAATTGTACACAGCCTAGCTTAGTCTTAACCCAGCCCCACACTGAGAAGAATATTCTCCACCATCAATTTACGTCACCAGTAATCCGCAACGATGTTGTGAAATTAACAAGGGCAGACAAAGTAGCTGGAGAGAGTCTGAGAAATCCACTTTGATGTAACTTGCGTAGAAGTACTGGCCACAACTGTCGCATCCCAGCCAATCTTCTCCATCGTCGTCATGGCACACTATGCAGACGTTGATATCTCTCCTACAGCGGACAGAACAAGTATTTCCGATTATCATTCACTTAAGTATGTCTTCTTTCTTATTGGGTCAGGTCTCGTGCTTTGACTCTTAACTCTATATCAGGATAAAACCCAATGCTTGGTAAGATTAAAGGATATGCAGTTTGGAAACAAGCTATGACTTAGGTTACTTATTCGTGGATATCATCGTAACAACAGCCAAACACCACAGAAGTTATTAGTGCACGTTCGGTTGCTATGTCGAAAGCTGCATCTACGGAGGACTCTTCGCACAAACATCTAGCAAACTGAAAGAAACGATCGAAAACAGCAATCAATCATTGGGAAAATGAGTGAAGAATGTGCAATATTCAGTTAAATTCCTTTTAAGGCAGAAATAGTTCAGTGGTTGCTGAGGTATATTTAATCGAATGCACTTTCTTCCTAGTTACCTTGTGAGGGTAAATATTTCGTACCTTAACACCTCAGTATTTAATGAGAATAGTGACTTCTGTATTAAACTTAAAGACTAAATGTCGCGTGTGGGTGCAGAGCGTGAGACAAATGAGAATTCCGCACTTGCACCCAACCTTCTGTTTAAAGTGCACCAGCTCGATGCAAGGCCAAGATAGAGAAAGCCAGCCCGTTTTGGCGTCAGCGACCTCACTACAAATATAATGACAGACAACTAAAGGGTCACTTTATTCTCAAAGTGACTGCCGTTTTAAATTGAAGGAACAGCTTTTTTCACTTACGACTTAATAATTTTACACTTGCTATAAACACTGAAAGTAGACATTGCATGCCTATCATGTTCGCTCTTCTGTTGGCAGAACAGGGAAATTAAGTTAATAAGTCATGTCTACAGTACGTAGTCGCTACTAGATAAGTAGGGTTTATTGCTGCAAAGAACGCTTTCATACATTTTATGAAAGCGCAGTAAACATATATTATTTTCATATATTTACTGAGTCGTCGCCATCATAACGCATTCTCGTGTCTTAGTCAAAAATTGTCTTCGGTTTTTAAATGTTATCCTTTCGCGGGATTTCGCAATACTCGTAGTCGCGGTTTCATAATTTTCCCGCTGACAAAAATTACCGTTTACTCTTACCCTCGACGAACGCCTTCGATATAGCGTCACCCAACTCAGTATCCCCTCTTTACAGCAAATGGAACAGGGATTTTATCACAATCGTTTTCCACAAATTTAGCTTTTTTTTCAGGGAATCTTTTACATGCTTGAACAATATTTTGGCTTTGAGCCTTGAGATTTCTTTATCTTGATGATAAAATGCTATTGTAAAGGTTCTTTTTTCGGTGTCGCATGGACCGACGAGTACAGATTTGTCACTGATGAACCAACGGGCACAATCTTCTCAGTTAATAGCTTGATAAACTCCACAGACTAAGGTTATTGGAACGAACGATCTCCTTCTTCTTCCTGATGAGCCGGCCAGCTCAGGGGGAAATAAGAACCGAGACCTTTGAATTCCTGTCGTGTAAATCACCGGAATATTGCGTTATATTTATCTTTCTTTAAGCTTATAAAAGATATCTAGGACAAAATATTGTGGAAAATAATCGTGATGAAATCGCCGTTCTTTTTTCTGAAGAACCTGAAGCAATCCAGATTACATATTGACCATGGGGAGTTTCATTCCAGTTACGAGTTGCGCTTTGCGTGTGGATTAGTAGTTTGAAAGGTGGAATTATAACATTATGATTTCATTGAATCTTTTATTTCGAACTTTGTTTTGATTTTTTTCTTGATCAAGACATGGAAGGAAACGTTGACTGACTCGATTGCACTGCGGCGGTGACAAGTCTCTCATTATCATATCTGTGCAAATTTTCTGACAGTTTTATTTATTTTATATTTATTTATTCGACTTTAATAGTAAGGTGACAGTTGATGTAGATTGGTAAAAGAAGAAGGAGAAAAAATAATTAATAATTTAAAGTAATTTGCCGCCGCGGTTTTCCTTCGCAGACGACGCAAATTTTGGTGATTTCACGTTGTTGTTTTGCAAAGGACGGCTAAGAAATGTACAACGTTTTAGAACTATTGTTTTAGACTATTGTTCTGCCAATTAGATCTATTGATTTTCCACGTTATCGTTGCCGTAGCCGTCGTGGTTTGCTTAAAGTCCCTAGTTCCCTATTATTGCAAGAGAGGAAATAGACAACAGAATTCGCGATAAAAATAGAAACTGGAAACTGAGATTTTTAATTATGCGTACTCGGACGCGCTCGACAGAAACCAATGGGTATTTAATGAATGTAATGCGTAAAATACGCAAAACGCAGGGCAAAATGAATCACTGGTAGGGTAGCAAATATGGGGCAATTATCTACAACTGCATGACTTTGCTTTATTTGCTCTGAAAGCAAATGTCATATTTGCTTGGTATTCACCAGCAATGCAAAGACGAAAGACGGCTTTAACTTATTGTTTGCGCCTGGTGGCAAATGCAACGTACAAGAACACATTTGTAAAGATTTTGTATCAGCATTAAATGTGAGGTGAAAACGTACGTTCGCATCACAAACACTAGGAATCCGATGTGAGGTAAAATTTCACATTTGCTCGACTCTGATCACTTTTTGCTCTTAAGTAAATTTTACGTTTGTACCACGTTTAGGACCATCGTAAAGAAGGCGAAGGCTGATTTTCCTGTGAATCTCTTCTGCTTAACAAATTTAAGAAACAATTAAAATTTATCAGCGCTTTAGGTGGACAGTAAATGTTTTGTAAAAATTAACATGTTAAACGAATACATCACCACAATATGACTACAAATGAAAACTAACTGTATTTAAACCTTTATGATGTTTCCAATCACATGGCTTTAAATACACGAAGCCTCTTCTTATTTTTACTTAACAAAGAAGGAAGCAAAAGCCGTATCTTAGATTCTGAAAAGACATGGAAATTGAAGAACATGGGAAAAACTAAAAAACGTCACACAAATGGTCGATGAAGTGAGTGCTTTGACTCGTCGCTTCTTTTTCTGTTCAAAAGGAAAGTCAAAGAAAACGTTACCACTCTCAAATAATTAATACATCGTAAACAAAATTTAATATCAAAAGTCTGCAAATAAACCAATTAAAGTTGAATCCACTATTTCAAACGCTCTGGGGTAAAGGTAAAATAGTTTGAAATGGTAGTGGTTCATAATAACCTGAGGTGAGCGTTGATTAACAAGAATTGA